>NW_005179127.1:0-23828 GCF_000350225.1 Chondrus crispus | reverse complement strand
AATGCAAAACTAACAGTATGTCGACTTGGCGAGGACGAGGGTGGCGTCCCTTCGCGTGAGCGGGGGCGGTGCTGCGCGCCTGGGGGGGATCGACAGGCGGCAGGACGCGGAGGCACAGAGAGAAATTTTTTGGGGGTTTCGACACGTGGGCACGTGGCGGTGGAATGGAGGTTTCGGAGCGCAGCGGCGAAGCGGCGCGTCTTGTACGCGTCCCTTGCGGTACACTTGTCTCAATCCAGGCGGTACAGCACCGGACGATGTCCAACGGCTGTTTCCCGCGCGATCACTTCCCGACGTCATGCAACTCTCACATGCGTCCCTTTCTTCGCCACCACTGCCCGTGAAAATCGATAGATAGATTAGGACAGGCTGTTCTAAGGACTGCCAAGAAAAAAAGAGCTGTCCTCAGAAGATGAGGACAGCTCTTTTTTGTCTATTCGACCGGGGCTTGTCGTCATGATATGTCGGATAGACACTAGAGCTAAGTGTTCTACGTACGCTCTGGCTAGTAGAGCACATATACGTAAAATATATTGAATGTTTAAAAAGCTATCTTGGACACTGTTTCCTCAACGTACTTGTTTTCGGCGACAACATCTTGCAGAACGCCGGGATTGCAGCGCTTTGAATACGCTGAAAGATTAAAAAATCTTTTTAATCCGATGCAGATTGAGTACCTAGATGCCGTTTTTAAACTGGCGTTTTGGGTTTCGAAGTTATTTTACATGCAGTTTGAAGGTGGTTTAAAAAAGCTTCTTTTCCACACACATCTAAAAATGACCAGGAAGAACCTGCAATTCTCACATCTTCTTTCTGGGCCCAAGGCAGAAGTCAAGTACGTTGGCAGGGGGGTGATGTCCTCTTCCTTCTTGTCGGGAAAGCGAAAGTCAAGAAAAAAATATATATATATACAGTATATATATATTTAAGTCCAAAAAAGAGTCCTAACATGAGAGCAACGGTCCGATAGACACTACGACTTGACAGAAGACACGATGACGGGTAAATCGGGCCACGAGAGTCAATGCTCATCACTAGTTTTATCCCCTTCGATCCCTCCTCCCCCTCCTCCCCCTCCTCCCACTACCATCCATAAAAATATAACCTCTTAGAGCCACCACATAAATACCCACTCCCTACACACCCGCACACCTGCGCACCCTTACCCCCAATGCCCCTCCGAAGCGCCCATGGTGACAGCACCGGGCACGAGATCGTGCGGCGACACGCCTGTCAGCCTTGCCCTCCTCCTCGGCACCTCCCTCGCGACGACGGCGACCCAGTCGCCATCGGCGGGGGGGCTACCGAGCGACACGTCTCCGCCGCCGCTGACGGTCGCCACGGACCCGACGCGCAGCTCCTCGGACGCGTCCCTGCGGGGGTCGAACCACCTCACCTGGAACTCGCCCTTGACGTCTGCGAACCTCATCACCACATCGTCCGCCCTGGACGCGTACACCACGTACACGTCGCCCTCGCGCGCGAAGGCCCACGTGTACACGCCGTTGCGCGCCGCGTCGCGCGAGCGCTCGACCGTGCCGTCCGCGCCGTGCATCGCCCAGAACGGGATGCCGTGGCGCTGCATCAGGCGCAGCGGGCGCGAGAACTCGGCCCACGCCTGGTCGAAGCGCCGGAAGTCCTCCAGCTTCTGGTCCGCCGGCCCCGCGAACACCTCGAGCCCGCCGCCGCCGGCCAGGAAGTGGCCCCACGCGAACGCGCCACGCACGCCCGGGCCGAGTGCCGCCTTGTCCAGCGGCACGCCACCCACGTCCGCGGGCGTGTCGCGCCCGAACTCGTCGGCCGTGACCACCCACGGCATGCCGGCCGCCGTCGAGCGCGACACCCACTCGCCCGTCTCCATGGCCGTGAGGTTCTTGCGCGGCAGCTGCAGGCTGGCGCTCTCCACGCGGGCGCCGGACGTGGGGCCCAGCATGGGGGTGAAGATGGCGTCCTTGTCGCGCGGGAAGGTGTGCACGGCGATCGGGCAGCTGTAGGGGTCGGCGGCGCGGATGTACTGCGTGAAGAGGCGGCGCTGCAGGTGGGAGTTGCCGACGCCCCACGGGTGGGCCGGGCCGTCGCGCTGGGCGACGGGGAGCACGTCGTCCGGCTTGCCCTCAGTCCAGCCGTTCTCCTCGCCCAGGGTGAAGGTGCAGCCCAGGTTGTGGGCAAAGCGGGCGATGAGCTCGCGGTAGAAGAGCTTGCGAGTGTCGGCGAAGCCCGTGGCCGTGGACACGCTCTCCTCGTGCTCGAACAGGGCCTCGTTCTCCGTCTCCAGGAAGGCGAGGTTGAGGGTGATGCCCAGCGAGGAGGCGTAGTCGAAGACGAGGCTCCACTGCTCCAGGCGCGACACGTCGTAGCGCGCGCGGTAGGCAACAGACAGCCACGGGTGGACGTGGCTGTCCGCGTCGCCCTTGATGGTCATGAGCATGGCGAAGAGGGAGTTGACGCGGCTCGCAGCCAGGTAGTTGAGGGCGCCGATCAAGGCCTTGCCCTTCTCGTCAGGCCCCCAGGTAGGGTCGCCCTCGCGCCAGTCTTTGAGATGGGCGTCGAAGGTAAAGACGCCATCCTCGCCGTCAAAATCGACATACCCCAGCAAGTTCTCCGGGGTATTGGTACCCAGCTTGAGGCGATACTCGCCATTGGCGTGTCGAAAGTACCTCTGGCCGACGTACTGGAGCCTGCCACTAGCCCTGAGATCGGGGGGGCTTGCGGTAGTCTCTCCGACGAAGAAGGAGCCGGCGTCGCCGTGAAAGTAGGCCGGGCGTCCCTCGGCCGTGACGGCCGCGCGCAGGCCCTCGAGGAACTCTGCGCGGTAGGCCCAGGCGCCCGTGCGCGGCGGGGTGAAGCGGGCGGCCCAGGCGTCGCCCGCGGCGGCCGAGGTGTGGGCCGCGTCGCCGTCGGCGGCGTAGAAGCCCGGGACGCGGGCCTCGAAGGCCGACGCAGCGTGCGTGAAGACGACGTCCAGGCGGAAGTGCAGGAACGGGTTCGGCTGCGCCGTCTCCGACGTGCGCGGGCCCCGGAACAGCAGCGTGAGCGTGTGCCAGCGCAGCGGCTCGCGCGGCGTGAGCGAGGCCGCACGCGCGCGCGCGCACAGCAGCGCCAGCAGCAGCGCGACCAGGCAGGTGCAGAGCGGCATGGCGGCGGCGGCGGCGGCGGCGGCGGCGGCAACGGCAACGGCAACGGCAACGGCGGTAACTGCGCGGGACGGCCGGCGCGCAGGGGGCGGCGTGCGGTGACGCGTGTGTAGGGGTGGGTACGGGTACCCTTGGTAAGGGTAGTGTGGATTGGGGCGGGGGCAGGGGGGCAGGAAGGGCATTCGGCGTTGGTACGTGTCGTGTAGAGCGGAGGCAAGACACGTTACCCTTCTGGCAGGGTCAAATATGGACATGGCTTAATAATGGACATCTTACCTGTGATGTTGCCAGCCGCTGTAACAACGCAACTTGTCAAACTTGCACTGGTTAGGCAATGCGACACAACCAATCACACCGCTTCAGATCTAATTTGAATGATCCACCTTATCACACTCTCGGTAAACTTTGAATGTCTGCATAGCCCGCCCTTTCTACTACACCCATCTCAAGACTGCAACACACAAAAAAATGCCGCTATCCATGCGAAAACAGACCCGGCAGATCGCCAGAAAAGCCCAAAGCAAGGAAGAAGTCGTCAAAGCAAGACTCGAAGCTGTCAAGCTACTCAGCAAAAAATGGCCTATTCGTAAAGTGGCCGAAATGAGCGGCCTCAAAAAATCGCTTGTAGGCAATCTCAACCTGACTTTGAAAAGGCTTGGCATTGATGCCACGCTTCAGGCAGTGCATACCGAAGGTGCTGGTTGTGGTCGACGTACTGTGTTAACGTACATAGAGGAAAAGATGATATGCGAGCGGCTTATCACGGCAGCCCAGAGAGGATTTGCTGTTGACAATGCTGGACTCAGATACATGATGTCACAGATTGCAAACGATGGCCGCCAAAGATGGCGAAGTAATTGGCCTAGTGATGATGCCATTCGTTCGTTCCAGGTGCAAGGATAGTCCATAGCATCATCATCGGGGTGCTGCAAACGGTCATGAAGTAATCAAAAGGATGTGTCCAAAATTAAACCACTTTTTTTCTACTGCTCAGTCGATGTGGATAATTTGTGGCTACGTAATGCCTCTTAGCATTTGTTGGAAGCCATTGAGAGGCTCTGAGACTGAACTCCACAGTGATGTGATTGGCTGAGAGCCGTTTATGGCCTGGTTGTGGGGTTCTTGCATCCAACATGTAAAGAACGGCTTACATGTCCAAACTTGACCCTGCCAGAAGGGTAGCTGTGCCTCCTCGGGAATTGAGAAAAGGGGGCCAGCCCTTCCGAAACAACCGAAAACATGTCGTCGAAAGGGGGCCTTGTGCTTCGCGTGCACTGCTCTCTGTACGATCAGGGAGCGGGATTGGCGCGCGGGGAAAAGGAGAGAAAGGATGGTATGAGAAGGAGAGTAGAGGGGGGGGTGAGTGATCCGGCGTTGCGCCTTCAGAGGTGAGAACGGGCTCCGGCTTGTGCCTTCGCAGACTAGAGTAGCGTAGAGTTGCTTGCTCGAGTTGTTTATTGTTCTGTCTCTCGGCGTGGGGAGCTCGGACGTGGGCGTAGTACATATAGGTCCATGTAAGCTTGCCGTCTGCGGGGACGGTAAGCTTACAGCCCATGTTCTGTAAGCACGCGGGATATCAATACCCAAAAAGGTGCATGCACCTTTTTGTGCGGTGTTATCATATCAAATACGCCGTACAGTATATATGCGCGTGCGCGACACTCCCTCCCATGGGCGTCGGACCTTCTGTAGTTGACACGAGATGGCGCCACAGCGGAAGCGGAAGCGCAGGGGGGGTCGACGCCGTAGTCTCCGGGAGCACGAACAAGCGCCACACCAGCAAGTATCCCGCGCACCGGCGTCCCCTGCACAATCATCCCACGTTTCTACGCCTCGCGTCTCACCACCGCGCGTCTCATCTCCTCGCGTCGTGTCGCCTCGTGTTGTGCCGCCTCTCGTCGTGACATTATACGACCCGTTCGTTCGCGCTCCGTCTGTATCGCTGTCGGACAGGTATTCATGGCTACATTCGACGCCTTCGCTTTCGTCGCGGTCTTCGTTATCTTCGCGCGCTGTGTCTCCGGGACCTCCGCCGTGGCGAGCTTCATCATCATCCTGCGCCTTCTCATCTCGAAGTGCTGCGTCCCGCGCAGCATGGCTGCGCGGTGACGCGCCTTCGACCCCGCTGAGCGAGGCTTCCACGGCAGTTAAGGCGGCGGAACCTCTACCCAGGATTGAGCTGCGGGACGGCTCTCCTGTGGTACAGAGTGCCCCGCCTGGGGTTGCAAAACCGACTGCCGTGTATGAGGCCGCGGGGAGATGGTTGGTAGAGGCCATGGTGGTGGGTGAAGGAGAAGCCGGCAGTGGCGGGGCCAGGGGGATGCGGGGCGTGCCGCATGCGAGTGCGCAGGGCACTGCCCCGATGGAGGCGTTCCACGCCGTGGAGTGGGACGCTAGAATCTTCGAAGGGGTTGGCGAAGGTGAGCTAACTTTGCAGACGTACCCGTTGCTGGGGTCGCGGGCTGCAGAGCGAAGCCAACCCTGGCCGCCTTGCGTCGTGCCAGCCCGACGTAGGGCTGCGTCAAGGCAGCTTCGGGAGGAGGAGGTTGCCAGGCACGTCGTAGAGTTCCTGCGGCGGAACCGGGGCGTGGTGGTCCGGGTTTCTGGAATTGGCGCACGTGAGGGAGTGGCTTGGCGCTCGTCGAGCCGACAACACCTCCCGGGGCAGCCAAGGTGCAATTCCGGAACGCACGACTGTGTGAAGGCGGCCGTGATAAACGCTGCGTTCTCCTGCCGTGGTCTCGTGGCAGCGGAAGCGTTGGAGCAAGTGCTAAAGAAGGAGTCACGGATATTACACAACTTCAGGGAGCTAGGAGTACTCTTTCAAAGGGCGCATGAATCGGTGACTGGCTGTCGCGTGGTGCGTGACGAGGAGGTTCAGAAGGCTATCCAGGGCGGGGAAAGGATAGCGCCCTTTCGTGTACTTGCAGCCAGGCGCACAGGGGTCTTCATCGTGCGGATTCTGGAAGAGAAGCGGGTGGATCACGCCCTCGTGGTGGATGCTTACAATGGGGTCATCATTGATTCCGAGGAACGAACGGCACTTGTGCTCTCAGCTGACAATCTTGCTAGATGTGGAGGTGACGGTGCAAAGAAGCTACGAGTGGTAGAGGTACGAGAGATAAGGGGTAGGAAGGGGAAATAAAGCAAGCTGCTACGGAGGAGAGCGAATGGCGTTTAGACTTAGTTGCGAATGATCCACTGCTCAGGGTGAATCGAGAGCATGCCCGTAGATACAGCGGCTTGTAGAGCAGCTTGAGACATCGACTTGGTCAGGCCGTCGGCGATGTTACTCGAGCTACGAATAAACCCAATGTCTGAAATAACCTTATCGCGGAAACCTTCTCGCGCAGCTGCGATATCCAACATCGTGCGCTTCTCTGACGTCCTAGAACCCTTCGAAATCACATCAAAGAGGGACTTAGAATCAGTGAGCAGCTGGACCGGGATGCGACGGCCATAGATCTCGCCGAGCTCAGAGGCGAGAGTGGCAGCGATGTCGAACAGGTCACTGAAGGCGATGACCTCTCCAGCCATGGCAGAGCGGACAACTCGTTTAGACTTGTACGACTTAAAGCTGATCGGTACGGAGCGGCCGTGTCCATCAGCAAGGAAGCAGATATGGCCAAGCTGCGTGGACAGGTCGTGGTTGTTGGCGAAGGAGGCGTCGGCGAAGCCGATGACGCGAAGGGACTCTTGATCGAGATTGGCGATCTTGAGAGAGACGCGGTGGTCCGTGGCGTATCGTGTCGCTCTGTTGAGGCGGCGGACAATCGCGGGCTGCTCGGCAAGGAAGCGGTCCTCAGTGACCTGTGCAAGTTGAGAGATCTCAAACTGGCAGTCCGGGCGGGTGTTGGCGAGCCACGCAAGTCTCATGCGCATCGACCGGAACTCTGAGAAGGAAGCGTCGAGATGGAGCCGCTCCAGTTTCTGCAGATAGAAGTGCTGGTTCTGTTCCAGGCTTCCATCTTTGCCGCGCGCAAGCGAGAAACCAGAGAAGGTGCAAGGGATATGCTCGTCCTCGCCCATCTGGAAGCGCTCGCTGGTCTTTTTTGCCAGTTGACGGAAGCCACGAGAGCCGGCGCGTAGCAAGTCGTCAACGTATCCGCCGCTAAGGCCCATGAGGCGACCATTTGACATGATCTTGTAGAGAGCCGGGTCAGACCGAAACGGGGTCATGCCAAGGTCATGTCGATGGTGCTCGTCTAGGGTCTTGTGCCAGAGGTCTCCGGAGTCACAGAGGCCGTACAGGGGTTTGAGCAGCTTTAGACACTGTTCGGGTTGTAGCTCGAACTCAGGGACGGGCTTGGTGATGAAAAGCTCTCTAGAAAGCGGTTCGGCGGACTGGAGGTATGCTTGGCGGACATCAGAAGACCAGATGTCGAAGCCGTGAATCGAAGCGAGGGCAAGTAGGAGGCGAATGGATTGGGGCTGTAGCGTGGCCGCACTGTGGACCATGAGGGCCTTCATGCGGTCGCGATGTCCACCTATTACGTACCGCGCCTTGAACTTGACTTGACCGTCTTCTGCGGACTTGATGGCAAGCACAAAGCGGCCTGGTAGTACGTTGCCGTCGGGAGGAACCTCTTCTCGAAGGATGACGCTAAATGTCCCGCGGTCGAGTAGCCCGCGAATCTCATCACGTTTCGCTTGGGACATGTCCGAAGAAGTTGCTCGGGGGTCCTTTGGATGAATGACTTCGGTTAAGTGAACGCAGTCATCGTCATCACCCGGAGACGAGAAGTGCGAAAGGCCACGATGAAGGTCGGCAAAGAAGGAGTGGGCGCCATCCATTGGGGCGATATAGCGCTTGACTTGGGCGACATTGAAGGGGCGAGCCGCACCGATCTTGACATCCTGTATGTATACAAGTTTCTTGCTGGCGTCCATCCCGAGTACCGTAAAGGGACCGAGCCATTCGCCAATGCGGTGATTGACGATTTTCTCATTCCAGACTAGGACTTGATCGCCAGGGTCATAAGCGCGGTTTGCAGCAAGTGGCACAGAATGTCGCAAACCTCGTGCAACGCGTATCTTAGCCATGATGCGCTGCATCTCAGTGCGGGCAGCGTGAACCATCGCAGCACGTTCCCCAAGAGTATCTCGGGGCTGAGGCGTTTCCGAGGCAGTGTAGACGCGAGGTAGTTCTCCGAAGACGAGGGACGATGGGACGAGGCCTTTTGGTCCCAGAGTGTCGTTCATGGCCTTGATAGCCATCTGAAGGAGGAGCGTCTTGTCCACGTTCGGATATACGAGCACCATCTTGCGGAAGGTGGTACGGACTGGTTCATGATACCGTTCCCCGATTCCAAGGCTTGAGTGCGCTTCTATTCCCGTGCCTTGAACTTCTACGTTTGCTCTTGCGGCAAGGGAGACGAAAGGCTCGCTTTTGCCGAGGTTGCTGCCTTGGTCGACCAGTATCCGATTGGGAAGACCGGTGTAGATCGAGGCCCAACAGCGAAGCAGGGTGTCCCAGATTGCCTTGGTGCTAACATTGGGGAGGAAGCGGGCTGCTGAGAAGCGGGTCGACTCGTCAACGATATGCAAGATGGGCATGGAGTCGATGTACATGATATCCATCATGATCCTCTCGTTAAAGCGGGCGTTTTCGGTACCAAAAGAGACGCGGAAGCGGGTAGGCCCAGGCTTGATTCGTTGGCAGGGATCACAGCGCTTCGATATATCCCGAAGGATATGGAGCGTCTCTGGCGTCGCATCGTCAGGGCGGGCCTTCCTTAGCAAGTTGAAGAGCTTAGTGGCGGATGGGTGAAAGAACTGGCTGTGCAACTTGTTGAGCTGTGCCTTTGTGAAGTAGTTCCGTGTTCCACAGTCAAAAGGGACGTAGACGTGCCGGCTCGGTGAGCGGACAAGGGGTATGAACCATTCATCGACATAGGTCATACGCCCGTCTTCTAGTTCGTTTGCCGATCGTCGAGCCAGTCGGTTGAAGACTGTATCGGCGACGAGCTTCTCTCGGTCCAAGACATCCATGCCCAGCAAAGGTGGGATGTTTGCCTGGACGATGTCAAACTCGATAAGGATGGGTTTGACACCCGGCGGAGTGGCGAGGGGCAGGGAGATTTGTCCAAGAGACTGGAAGGATTCGTCCCCAAAGCGGAAGCGGCGTACCGAGCTGCAGATGTTGCGGCGGTGCATTCCAGCAGCCGCCAGGAGTCGGTTAAGCTCTTGCTTGCCGACAACCGACTTGGGGGCACCTATATCAACGCAGAACCCGAGAGGCCGTCGTGAAGAGCATTCACGTTGGAGATCCGCCGCGAAGATCTTTGTGCAGTCGATGTCAACGACCGGAAGTTTGCGGCGAGGAGTCGCAGTCCTATGTTGATAGGACGATCGGTTTGGGCGATGAGGACTAGCGACTTGTCCACATCGCCTTAGCGAAAATCCGCAGAGAGCATCTGCTCTGATACGCTGGCGGATACCACGTTGGTGACCACATCACCGTCGAACTCGTCGGTGTAATACGGGGCATGGTCACTAACATCACGAGCATAGTACAGGGCGTCGTCCAGCTCCTTTGCCGCAGCGTTGTCTCCCTCCGTCCCAGGAGGGGCGGAACCCTCATGAGGTTCTTGTTCTCCCTCCATTCCGAGAATGTAGTCTCGGATGATGTGGACGTGAGATTCACCCTTGCGGAGTCGGCTGCGCGCGCTGGCAGCAATTGCCCCTGCGTGGCATCGATGGCCGGGCAGCCAAGGAGCGGCACACTTGAAACATTCCTTGCGACGGCGCGCCTCGTCGAACGTGCGCCCATGGCGGACCTCATTGCGGTCCGGAGGCGTGCGAGACGATGGCGGGAATCGGGGCCGATCGGGACGGCCCGGCGGGCGGTTAGACATCCGGTTCCGAACGTCACGGGGATTGCGGCCGTAGCGTTGGAAGAAGACATCAGCAGCTTGTTCCTCGTCCATCTCCGTGCTGTGTGTGGGATACGCGGGCGGGCGCACATCCTTGAGCTCGTTGGAGAGCTGGAGGCTCTCATGTAAGGCCGTTACGAACGCGTGGAACTTGTAGCGATGGGAGACGATGTTGCGAATGGGAGAGAGCGCCCATTCACAACCGAGAACAGCCTTTCGTAGGAAACGTATCTTGTTCTCGTCTGATCGGAAACCAGGAGGGCATTGCGGGGTGAGCAATTCCAGGTACTCGACCAGCTTGGTCAGGCCATCAGAGTGGGTTGTCAGAGAGCGAGTGGACATGAAGGTGTCTAAATTGAGACATTCAAGGGTGGACTGGACCTGGAGCTGGCGTGAGTCGCTGTCGTACTCGCGCTTCATTAGCTCAACCACCTGCTCATAAGCCATTCCTTGAGCGTAGTGGTTGAGGAAATAGGTACGAGCCGGGCCCTCGAGGACATTCATGAAGTACTCTGCCTTCTGCGCAGGAGTTAGGCGGTGCTGATGTGCGCATGCCTCGTAGTCACGTAGCAGGAGGTCCACGGACTGACTGAGGTCTCCCTTGAACTTCCGACCAGAGAACTGCTGGTGCACGTAGTTTGCTTTGCGAGTGTCACCGGTGTCCATGTTGGGTTCGTGCGCAGTCGGGGAATTGTCTTGGCCGTTCTGCGGACGCTGGTCAAATCTAACGGGTCCGCCCTGGCGCATGTCCCCTGAAGCCGCGTTGGGCGCCAGGTTATGACTGGTGGCACGTTCATAGCCATGATTGAAGCGGTTGTCAAAGTCAACCGCTCCGCTTCTAGGGCCACGGGGGGGCCGTGAGATTGCTGAGGGCGTACGGGGGGGTAAGGTTCCTGGCGCCCTAATAGGATCTTTGGTCGTGGGCGCAGTTGCTATGATGTCGGTATTGAGAGCTCGCCGAGAAGGAAGTGAACGCGCCTGCTGGAATCTGTCTATGACAGAGCGGGTGGAGCTGGGGTCTAAACCAAGGACAAAGGCAAACCAGGCTTGGATCATGATGCTCTTGTGGGCGCGTTCGTGATCTCTGATGAACACTTGGGCCAAGAAGTCGTCGGGAATTCCATCAAACCGAAATAGCTCGGCAATGCTGTACAAAACCTTGAGTGGGAAGACCGGGTGGTTGAAGTAGTCGGCCGTGAAGACGGAAGAGGGGCTAGGAAGCATATCAGACATGGCTTCGCATACCTCCAAAGGGTCCGGCATAACGGCAGCGGTGGTTCCAGAGCTCTGCGGAACCGTGAATAGTTCGAGCACATTCCGGGCGACCCCGAGGTACTGACGATGAAATTCATCCTCGTCTTGGACGCACTTCGCCATCTTCTGAAGCCGAAAGTATATCTGAAAGGCCTTGGCTTTCGTCAGAATGACCGGAGCGGTCTCTTGACCGTTGTCGGCAGCGGGCGGACCATCGGTGGCGGAAGAGCCAACCTGAGACATCTCCTAGTACGTCAGAAAGGAGACGTAGGGGGGTGAGAATCACAAGGAAAACCCTCGAATCCGGATTGTCGTCGAAAGGGGGCCTTGTGCTTCGCGTGCACTGCTCTCTGTACGATCAGGGAGCGGGATTGGCGCGCGGGGAAAAGGAGAGAAAGGATGGTATGAGAAGGAGAGTAGAGGGGGGGGGTGAGTGATCCGGCGTTGCGCCTTCAGAGGTGAGAACGGGCTCCGGCTTGTGCCTTCGCAGACTAGAGTAGCGTAGAGTTGCTTGCTCGAGTTGTTTATTGTTCTGTCTCTCGGCGTGGGGAGCTCGGACGTGGGCGTAGTACATATAGGTCCATGTAAGCTTGCCGTCTGCGGGGACGGTAAGCTTACAGCCCATGTTCTGTAAGCACGCGGGATATCAATACCCAAAAAGGTGCATGCACCTTTTTGTGCGGTGTTATCATATCAAATACGCCGTACAGTATATATGCGCGTGCGCGACAAAACAAGTGAAAAAGTGGCCCCGCACGAGGTCACGTGTCCTCCTCGCACCGCCAGCCTTCCGTCCTTCTAAAACAGCTGAAAAGCAACTGCAAAAGTGGCCCCGCATTTGGTCACTTGTCCTCTACGCACTGCTGGCTGGCACCAGCCTTCCGTCATACCTCCCGGTATCGAAAAAAAGGGCCCGTCCCTCCGAAGCATCTGAAAAAAATTTGAAAAAGTAGCCGCGCACCCGCCCGCGACGTGGCGCTCAGCGTGCGGCCCGGGGGCAACCGCCAAAGGAGGCCCTCCTTGTCCAATGGGCCCGCCGGCCGCTTGTGTAAGCCACCTCCTTACACCCCGCCTCCCCCCACCGTACACGTGTGGCCCGGAAGCAACAGCGAGCCTGTCCAATGGGCCCGCCGGCCCTCCGTGTAAGCCGCCTCCTTACACCCCCGCAGCGGCCTCCGCAAAGTGGCCGACAAGTAAAAGCTCATCGGCCGTGGCCCGTGGCCTCCGCCATACAGTAGCACCGTCCGGGAGAGCCCGGCAATTTCATTCCAACCGACGGCACCTGTGCAAAATCGCTAATCCCTACGGTCTGCACCATAGAAGCATTGCTCCAGATTGTGCAATGATTCTCGCACCGACGGATATCCGTCGTCGAAGTGTTCACTCTGTATTCGACCACAATCTCCTCGCTTTGTCTCCAATGGCGGTGCAACTTCCCTCTCTCCCCAAGCTATGACCCTGCAATTAAAACCCTGCTTTGTGCGTCGTCAAAGTTGGGTGCGCGTGTCTGGCTTGAAGCTTCGTCTGCAAATTGTGAGACAGCTTCTTCCCGTGCGACGACTTCAACAGGAATCAGCCCGCGTTCCTGCGGAGGGGGCCGCCTTCTTCGATGAATCTTAAGGCACAGTCAGAGGCGCCCCCGGATTCCCTCCGCAGAGAGCAGTGTAGCTGTCTTTTCCGAAAACGATTCATACCCATTCAATGCACGCACTGGTGAACATGCGTGCACGGACACCAATTACTCTGCTGTGCCTCCTTTGAATTTCCTTAAACCTGGTCTGTGGTCGAGCCTTAGCTCAATGGACTCCGCATATGTTCGGGTTGCCATCCACATGCATAAAACGAACAATGCAACCATGCCTCCCCACTCTGATAGATCGCTAGACCTAAAGCAAAAACGCTTCATGACTGACTCCCAAGACGCCGAAAAACGCTTCAAAGGGTTCGCTTTTAATCTTACTTCTGGTCCGACCCTGCCACTGGTATTCCGAAAACGGCCTAGAATCTAAGATAATCCAGAGTGTTTATCCTCGATTTTAGTCAAATCGGGGTGCTACAACTTCGTTTTATGGATGGTGTACCCACCCTATGTCTGCTATATGTGCGAGAGCCCCAAGACTAGAGAGAACAAAACAAAAAAAGAAAAAAAAAGGAATTGCAATCTCTGTCTTTCGTGTTGATCGCGGATGCAAAATAAGCTGCCCGCCTGCTGCGGATGGAAACTTAATCGAAAGTTTGGTCAAGTTGTCAGAGGAAGAGTTTCAAATTTTTCGAGCACACTACCGTGCCCCGTCCCAGTGATATTTCTGAGAACGTCGACTGGTCCTTGCACACCGGACCTGCTTCACAAGAAAACTCAGAGCGTGCTGCGTGGCCTGGATTGTTTTCCAGTCGGCATTCGAAGTTAACGGAAATTCTGTTCATCGAAGCTCTGTGCATCGTATAGAACCGAAAGCCCTCTATCACTGCCCACCCATCATTACATTCGGAGCGTATTGCATGGGCCGTATTTCAGGGTGCTGTTGGAAAATGACAAAAAACACACACATTGATAGTGAGATAATGGGAGAGTTAGATTTTCATGACATTTACAAAAATGTCTTTCTGGCGGCAAAACAACCGTAGAAACAAGGTGCGACGTTGGTGTAAAAGAGTGACTTACCGGGACAGCTGAGAACTGGACAAACTTGGGTTCCATCTTGTGGTCAAACTTGATGAATGCCCCTTGGTTCCCCATCTGATCACAGTAGTTGGGAGCCGAGAAAATTGTAATTAGTCGTCCTTCTGCTTGGACCTCATAGCCTTTGTCTTTCATTTCATGGGATCGAACAATGATGTCCAGCCCGTTGTTGTCCAGAAAGCGATGGGTAACATCTGGACCGAAAGCAACGCCAATACCGCGTTTGGAAACGCCCCAGCCGTTCTGGTCTTGGGGATCACTCCAGAGCATTTCTGACATGATACCCGAGTCCGGCTCACAATTTCGGTTGATTTGGTTAATTTCATCTAGGGTAACACCGTCCTTTGAGAACAGGCCTCCATGGACGATGAAGGCCTTGCGACCATCCTTCTCACCAGAGCCGTCAAGAATAAAGGCAAGGGGAAGGCTTTGGAAGAATTCCGAGAATAGACTGAAGACAGTGTTGGTATACTTGGCTTGAACCTCGCCCTGGAAACCGTAGATGCGGTTCATATTTTGGGATTCATGATTACCGCGAGTTAGATGAATAGCCTCTGGACACCAGACTTTGATGGCCAACAGAGTTAAAATAACCTCGACGCTGAACGAGCCCCTATCAACAAAATCGCCGTTAAATACGTAAGGGTTGGTAGCGGACGGCATGCCATTCTCCTTAAAAATCGCGTTTGTGAGATCATAGTACTGGCCGTGGACATCGCCGCACACCGTAATCGTATCGGCTGCATTGACCGGGATCTCGACGATATTTGGCAATGCGTCCATGATTTTCTTGGCAGCGAGAATGATGCTCATGGCATACTTGAGATGCAGGGTCTTTTGGGCTTTGAAGGCATCCACCAAGGAGTGGATAAAGTCCTCGGTTACAACGCCGTCATCCTGTATCCGGGGACCAGAGTAGGAATCATCGACGGTGATGGTGGCGACATCAACGGTGTCGCAGACGCTAACCCTCAAAGAATCACTCTCAATGGCTTTCGCAAAAGCAATTTCGCGGATGCGCTTGTCACATTCTTTCAGTTTGAGGAGAGCGTCTTTGTCGCCCGGGAGCATCTTGATGATAAGGGCGTAATCCTTCTTTGCCTCCTTGTACTTGGTGAGTGCAAATTGAGCGCCGGCTCTGCGGTAGTAGCCCTTCACGTAACCGGGATTCATCTCGATAGCGGCAGTGGCATCGATGATGGCATAGCCATATTGCTCAAGTTTGATACTGGTGGCGGAACGATTGCTATAGAGGACAGCTTTGACCTTGCCGTCGGCGTTCGTCTCGATGGCATGGTCGATGGCCCATGTGTAGAGCCCAGCGGCGTCGGCGAAGCGGTTCGACTTAAAGGCGTCGTTGGCCTTGGCCTTGATCTGGTCTACGATGGACGTCATTGGGAAGGGGTGTGGAATGAGGACAGGAAGGCGCAGATGGTTGGAGGTGTTGCACCGCAGGGGCGGTGGGCACAACCTGCTGGACGAGATGGATGAGAGAGAGTGGGGGAAGAGCGCAGGCACGTTGAGACGGAGGAATGATGGGTGAGAGGACGACGGGGGACGGAATGGGGGGGGGGGGGAGTAGTTGGAACTGTGTGAAGGAGTGAAGGTGAGAAGTACACTCGAAATGGAGAGAAATATGTGAGATGGTTGCGTTTCTGGAAGTGTTGCAGGGGAGGGGGAATTGTTGAGTACAGTAGACTCGGGGGACGGGCGGCGGCACGAAAAAGTGCGAAGACGACAGGGGGGGCGGATCAAATGATAAACTGCGCTTTTTGGGGCACATTCAAGAGCGTACACTTGGCGCTATTTCAGTGGTTTTTTGATGGGAGCGGGGACAAATGTGGAAGCGGCACGTGTCCGGAAGAGATTAACCTCAGATTCAAGTCCAGGACAGTTTCTGGAGGCGGTGATCTGTAATTGGATGCGAGTTTCGGCATAGAAACGTGAAGCGGTCCTGGCAGTTGCCCAGTTCGAGGCGGGGAGCAAGAAGAGCGGGACCAGCGGGGGCGCTACGCGCGCGGTGACCCACACGCGCCGGTTGTGTCCGCGTTGCTGAGGGGAGACGACTATGGCACAGCCATTTGCCACGTCGCGCAGGGCTTGTATTACGACGCGTCCCGCACGCGCCACCACCTCATAAATTTCCTAATTTCTCGCTTGCTTGCGTGCACAACATCCCGCCCCTCACGCCCCGCTCTGTCCAGCCGCAGCCCCCACTGCTGCCCCGCGCCGCCCCCGCAGAGGTCCAACGCATTTGCGCCGCTGCCCTCAACTTCGCAAGTCGCTGGCGCCCCCGCGCACCTTACAACTTAGCTCCTCACCCCGCCACTACGTGCTCTAACTCACCGCCGCCGTCCGCCCGCCCCGACGACCATGGCCATCGCGTCTCCCAAGATCCTTTCCATCTCGCACTACCGCACTACCCTACTCTTCCCTCCCGTCCTCCACATTATCCCAAAGGTCGATGGCGTGGGCCTCCCACACTCGCGTCATGGCTTTCACGCCCTCCTCTCTCCCCATCGACGTCCCCCCAACCGTCATCGTCGGCGATTGCCTCATCGAGACCTACCATAACATCGCCGACGCCCCCTTTCTTTCCGTGCGCGAGCAACGGCGCAATCCTAGTAAGCCACTCGACCACGAGCGCTTTGACGGCCTCGACGACCGATGTCGCACGTGCATGGGACAGAAATCAGGTGGACAAATTTTGCTGTGCGATGATTGTGATCGTGCCTTTCACATCAACTGTCTCGTCCCAATCCCTAGCCCAGTTCCAAAGGGGGAGTGGCACTGTCCCAACTGCACCAGATATCGCAACCACACTGCCCATCTTCGGGCAACTGCCGTTGCATCATTGCGTCAGGTCACCGAAGACATCGAGACCCGTCCGCATCTACCCCCAAAGCTTCGAATTAAGCTGTTGGACCTTCCGGCCCCCGTAGTCACTTTCACATTCGCTCAACCCACCCTGCCGATCCCGCTTCAAGCATTAGATAACACCAACTGCCACACTAACCTTGCGTCCCGACCCGTTCACTCATTACCCGCAAACAAAAGGCTTCGGAAACCCCCGCAACCTTCCGTCTCCCCTTCTTCACACTTGAACGTTCTCGACCGCGTTCCCGTCTTCAAAAGCGTATCTCAGGAAAGCATCCTCAAGCGAAGAATCTACCTTTCCAACTTGTCCCGTGATCTCGCCCCATTGGCAGCCCGCCTTGGGAACGCCCACGCTATGAACTCCTTGCGCTGTTCGCAAGATTCCCTGGAAGCTGTCATCAGTAAGCAACTACAGAACTGCGCCTCGCAAATGAAAAGAAACACTCGTGCCTCATTGCATCGAAAACAACGGAACAAGACCCGAATCAGAAAGTCCCTCCCGCCCGCCCCGTGACGTCGAGGCTCATCTTCCCAACGTGGAGGCGGTAGCCTTGAGTCATGCCTCGTTATGGTGTACCGTAGTGAGATAGCTGCAATGGTTACGTGTTAAACACCTCTCCGATCCCGTCTGTCACTCATTACGTCGGTTTTGTTGTTGTTTTGCGTCAGTGCCCCTGTTCCTGCGAGCGTATACTCTGAGTCTCCAACTCTTGGCACACGAGGGGAGAGCAAACATCCTGCGAGCTTCCACTTTCCCGCTTTCCAAGTTAGATATTCTTGTGTCCACTCACGCCGCTCATTCATACGGAGTGGACTGGGCAGAGGAGCTGCTAAGAACTTTTTGAGATTGCCTTTTTAGATGCGTGTAGGATGTAATACAGTCGCGAACATCGTCAGCATGTCGGGCGGTCATGTAAATACGACGGGGTTTGGCGGTATCCTAACGGCGCAAGCTACATGTGAGGATTCGATCCCCACGATCGCGCGATTTCGCCGACGCCATTAAGTCATCTGCTACTCCGATTCCAACATGCACTGTCAAATCGACATGCCTCTGTACTGCACATACCGACGCATGCATGACGATCACGCCGGCCTTTCCTTCATAATGGTAGTCGCTCTCGGCACCCTACTGCAGTTGTGATAGTCGCAACTGCAGTAAGATGCCGAAAATAGCATGTGTTGCTGCTCATTGTTAACATGACACTTGAAACCACGAGATTCCCAAGTTGACACTATGTTGAACAAGTGCACAGCGTCACAGGGAATCTAAAATAGCTTTCCAAGAACTGCCAAGAAAGCTTTGCTTAACGTTACAGACTGGGGATTGAGACGAGAAGAGTCGGCGCGATGTCTTCCCGCCTGGGGAGCCCCGCCCGGGCTCCGATCTCACCAAGCTTCTTGGCTGCTACTCGGGAGGCAAGACAAAGCATTCGTTCATGAGACATGTTGGTCACGATTCCGTAGATGACACCTCCGATGAATGCATCCCCAGCTCCCGTCGAATCTACGATCTTCTGAACTGGCTGGGCTGGACATTTGATCACCTCATACGATTTGGAGTTCCTGTGCGATTGAACTACCGTACTTCGCACGATCATGTCAAACCCGTTACCCTTCTCTCGATCGTTCTCCCGTTGAACCATGATGCTGCCCGATGATCCCAGAGTGGTGATCACCATCTTGGCATCGCATGCCTCAAGAAGCATTTCCATCGCATCGACTTTTCCGGTTGCACCAGGGGAAAATACGAAAGGATAGACGCTGTTCGTGACAATGTAATCAGCATACGGAAGGAGATCCCGTATATAAGGTCGTTCACGTTCGACATCCAGTAGTATCGGAATACCTCTGTTTTTGGCAAACTTTGCGAGTTGTAAAGCTGCCAAAGTGTGCCTACCATCGAGGACGACCAAGGAGGCGTTGTCCAACATGGATTCATCAATTTCACTTACCAATAGATCTTCGTTGCTCGCGGTCGAGATGCACGTTCTCGTATCATTCTTGGTATCGACAATAACGTATGTGAATGAGGTGTTGACACCTTCTTTCGCCAAAACTAGACTGGTGTCAACGCCATCACCTTGTAATTCTTGAATCGCGGCGCTACCATACATATCTTTCCCCACTTTCGATACGAGAGCACAAGGCATGCCCAATCGTCGCACTGCCGTCAGTGTGTTCGCGGTGTTGCCTCCACCGAGTACGGAGACGCTAGTCGTGCGAACCTTATCGTCGGGCTTTGGGTATCCATCGACTGTGGCCAAGATGTCTACGCCTGACATGCCCAGCCCAAGGACGCGAACGGATTTAAGTTCAGGTGGGATTCGGACTATGGGAGGCCTAATTGTATCCATGTAAATCCGCAGGTTATGCAAGCGCGAAGGTCTTTTCTGGCACGTCTGTTTTGACAGCGAAAAAGAAGGCAGGGCAGGACTCCGAAACGGCAAGACATCCACAAAGCCAACGGATGAAGTCATAGCGGACTTCGTTCAATCCCTTCTTTCCTCGGGAAACGGAAGACAATCTTAGGCGGATGTTGCCCACGCTAACGAAAAAGGTGTGTGGTGTGTTGGGTTCCGCAGAGATGGGGACTGCGTCGCCATGGTGGTGGCGTTGACCCTCCGAGATCTGAAATGATGGGACGCTTCAATGCGGCACCATCCAATTGCGATGCAGTGATTTGTTGTACACGTGTGAATACAATTAATCATACTGGGGCACACCCTGCACCGTGGAGTGCATCGTGAGGGTTGGACATGCGAAGATGGTTTCCAGTTTAGTGGAGAGCGTGTGAACGACGCGTAGTCGTTATTTCTCCAAGGGGCGGTGTTTTGGAAACCAAATCCTCCAGTAAACTGTGGAGGCACAGAATATCTATAAAACTGTTGCACGACTGCAATCCTCCACGGCTAACTAGTTTGCCTGATTTAGAACACATTTCACACCAGTTTCTAGCTAGACCTATAAAAGATGGTTCTTTATGTGAATTGAGCAACGATAAAGGCGGCGAAAAAGGACGCCAGATATCCTTTCACAGACTTTGAAGGGCACAGGTGGCGAAATGTGATACTCGCTCATTCCTAGTTCGTGTCTCGGCACGGTATTCCGAAACAGCCCATGCAAGTTTCAGCAATAAAAAGATGAATTTGTGCAGCCTAGGCTAATTTTATTGCGAAGCAACAGACGATGCGGAGATTGGTGGCAAAGACATAGTGAAAATCTGTAAGTAGAAATGGATGACCTCGAACATTTTCCCTGTTTGCAGAAAGCGAGTCTTCCAGAAACCCCGTCTGACACCTGTCCGATGCGGCTCCCGAGGGTCGGCACAGTATTGAGATAAGTTTCTAACTGCAAAAGCGAGTTCGCATGTGCCAAAATTGCTTTCACGCACGTTGTGTGACACTAGCTAGATGATGAGAGAAAGAACCACCAATACAGGACTAGATCCCCTGAGTCTTTTTACGCCCCAAGATTCTGTTCCGCAAGGGCAGCGGGGACAAGGGCATGATGCAAAAGTTTATGAGCTTTTAGCTAAATTGTTTTTTGTTTTCCTCCTCATACCGGAAGCGGGGGTTTATTGGCGAGGAGCGTTTCCGTGATGCAAGGCCTTTCTGGCGTCCTTTCTTTGCTACTCGCACATCTACAGTATTTGCTTTCCACGTCACTGTGATAGCATTCGGGAGCTCTAGTTCCATCGGAAGGACGCAATTGCGCATGCCACAACGCATCTGCTATGGTATACAATATAGTCCAATGAAGGGTGTGGCATATTGCAGATTTCTGTTTGCGTAATCTCGCTATTGTTTCGTTTGGCAATTGTTGTGATGAACTCCCCCACACTGCTTAGACATGGCATGTCGCAACGACAGTGGTTGAGCGTGAATGTGGAACGTGGTGAGGGTTTTGTGGGAATCGGTGAGGACTAGATTGCGGGAGGGGCATTCGGCTGGCTGCTTGGCCGGGCAATTGGTCGTGATAGCTCGGGGGTTGACCGTTGGCGGCCCATGGGCAGATTGGCACAGAAAACACCAGGGGGTTTATATGATTTCTTGGATGGTTCGCATAAGGATGTTTCGCAAAAGGCAATGGGATATTTTGCGGAGCAACATTGCAGTGCCATATGGTGGTCATTTTTAATGCTAACAATAGCATGGGCACGCGCAAGCTCTGCACGCGCAGACTCTGGGGTGATCGAAACGCTCCACTAACAATAGCAGTGGTGCTATTGTTAGTGGAGCGTTTCGATCAGAAACGGGGGGGAGGTTTGGTGCTCAACGAGCACAAGTTGGTTATGCACAAGTTGGCTATGCATGCTTGGTGCATTCGAGGGCTACGCTCTCTGTCCTACTCTCGGTGTCCTGGGGCGGCAGGGTTTATCCGCGTGATAGGGAAGATGTTGTGTTAGTGGTGAACGTCTTTATCTGGTGGTGCATCTCGTGTGTCTCTTCAAATGGCCCCTGCGAGGCGCGTAGTTGGAGACTCCCAGGCTGGAGCATACGGTGTATTCGATATATTGGGGGGGAAGGCCTTGTGCATTTGTCGCTACAGCTTCCAGGTCGTGTGGAGTGTACTTGTAGAGGGGATGGTGCAGTATTGTGTGTTGAAGCAAGTTGTGTCGGTTCTGTCCTTTTTGCAAAAATTCGTAAATAATTTGTAGAGGTATCAAGACTTGGATGTTTGAACGGGAAAATGAAGAAATTGGCGAGCATTGTGAACGATACTGCAGGGTACCAAGGGTACTGCACAAGCTTGACCCAAGAGCGATTGCTAGTTGACCAGAGTGAACGGGTGGTAGAATTGATTTGTAACTCATATGTGCTTATATCAGTCAGAATGTGAGATGACCCGATCGGGCTGCTTACATCTCCTGCCAGTCCAAGGTGGGGGCGTGAACGAAGGCCGAACGAAGGCGGAACGTTGCTGTGTTAGGGCAAGCCACAGGCCCCCGCACCCTCAACGGAGAGCACCCGCTGCCCCTTTGTGTTAGGGCAAGCCATAACATTTATGCCCCCCAGCCTCAACGGAGAGCACCCGCTGCCCCTTTGTGTTAGGGCAAGCCATAACATTTATGCCTCCCAGCCTCAACGGAGAGCACCCGCTGTCCCTCTCTCGCCTCTGTCCATGTCGGGCCTCTGTCACACACGCAACACAGACAGTGGGGCATCGATGATGTATTCTTGTCTTTTCGCAGGCGCAGAATCCCCGGCGCTGTCAGTGTACCCTTCAAAGGGTACATGAGCCTTTGCGTCGTTACGCTGGTGCGGCATTCCGCAGTAGAGATTTGATTTGAGTGTGCGTTGTGCTCCCGTTCGGGAGTTGCAGTATTGCACAGGGCGATATCGCGGACACGACGGCACTCCACCTCCGGCGAAATGATGGGTCTGGCGCGAACGGCGGCCGTTGCCGTTACGTGGTCAGGCGATTTTTTCTATGGGTACAGATTAATGAGTCTGGAAAGCGGACACCTGTGCGGTACACTACTTGTAGCTGCACCGAGGCTTCTGAGGAGTCGCGCCGTACCTGTACCAAGGGTACCCGGGTACCGTACAGTACCCTTGGTACTCTAACCGCACCGAGGCTTCTGATGAGTCGCGCCGTACAGTACCCTAACTTGGTACCCTAAGGGTATTGTACCTATGCAATACGATACTCTGGCTGCACAAGGCTTCTGACGAGTCTAGTCCTTCTGACGAGTCGCGCCGGCGTATGAGGCACCGCGCAGTATCCGTTCAGCAATGGCGCGACCTTTCCAAGATACTTTCAGATAGATATTTGCCTGCAGATTTTCCTGTAACGTTTCGAGCATTTTCATTGGGTGCGAGCACCAGTGGTCCACGGCGCACGAAACCGTGGTCACGGCCGGTCATACCTGTTCACATAATCTGCCACGTGTAGGTATCTCAGCTCAGCTCCGCGGCGAGTGATCGGGCGGGCAGCTCAAGCTTCGGCAGCGGGGCTTCTCGCGGTGCTCCGCGCCCGCACCGCAAGCGAGAGATGCGTCCCGTGAGAGCGTTCCTCCCCGGGGTGGGCGCGGAGGCTTTCCGGGGGCGGCGCGGCGTGCACGCGGCGCGCTGGACGTGCAGCGCGACGGACGCCTCCGTGGCGTTCGTGCTGTCGCACTTCGAGGCGAAGGACCTGCTGCGTCTGCGGGCGCACGCGCGCGCGGGGGCGACGTTCGAGGCCACGGGCGGGTTCTCGGTGGACATCGGCAAGCGGCGGCTGGAGAGCGTGCGCGTGCTCGCGGACGGGATCGCGGCGCCCGGCGCGGACGGACGCGTCGCGGCGACGTGGGAGGAGCTGCGCAAGATGTGCAAGAAGGGACGCGCCGGGGCGTACGAGTGCTTTAGCGACGGGGAGACGCAGGCGAGGAAGATCGCAGGGCTGAGCGAGGAGACCGGGCGGGCCGTGTCGCTGCTGCCCGTGGCCAGGGGGAAGGCGCCGACGGTGGTGATCGGCGGGTTCGGGATGCACCGCATGCGCGGGACCGAGCCGTGGGCGGACACGGAGGCGAAGATGCGGGCGGTCGGGGCGGAGTGTCTGCGCGGGGACGTGCTGGACGTGTGCACCGGGCTGGGGTACACGGCGGTGGCGGCGGGGCGCGCGGCGGCGGTGCGGCGCGTGGTGACGGTGGAGAGGGACGCGATGGTGGTGGAGGTCGGGCGGCGCAACCCGTGGTCGGCGGAGGTGTTTGCGGGGGGGAAGATCGAGCGCGTGGTGGGCGACGCCGTGGAAGTGGTGCAAGCGATGGAGGCCGGGCGGTTCGACGTGGTGGTGCACGACCCGCCCGCCATGGGCCTGGGCGGCGAGCTCTACTCCGCGGAGATGTACGCCGCGCTGCGGCGCGTGTGCAGGAAGGGCGCGCGGCTGTTCCACTACGTCGGCGACCCCGCGAGCAAGGAGAGCGGGCGGCTGTACCGCGGCGTGGAGGCGCGGCTGCGGGCGGCGGGGTGGAACGGCTTGGAGGTCGACGCGGTGGCGTACGGCGTGAGCGCGTGGGCCGAATGC
>NW_005179126.1:139059-151134 GCF_000350225.1 Chondrus crispus | reverse complement strand
CCCGCTTCCTCCCCACTGCTCCCTTCCTCCCTTCCCCGCATCCCTCGTGCCGCCCCTGTCCCCCCTCGGCCCACCTCTCCTCCAACCTCCCACCTAATTCCCTCCCCGCGCGCCCGCGCCGCTCGCGCCGCAAGCTGCAACCGCAACCCACCTGCGCCTCGCAGCCCTCGCAGAACCGCTCCCTGGCCAACCTGCACGAGCTCACGGAGCGCATCGCAGACTTGCTCCAAGTCTCCTCCATCGACGACCGCTCCGCCCTCCATTGCCCCAAGGACGCCCCCCTCGGCTACCTCTCCGCCTCCACGCATGTCGCCGTCGTCTTCGGAAAGCATCTCATCAGGGATCAGGTCACCGTCGAGTATGCAAAGCGCATCGTCACCCTCGTCAAGCAAATCGCCTCGGGCGCACTCAACCCCGACGTCATCTGCTTCACAGGTGGGAAGGGGCTCGCCGATGACGGCTGCATCTCTGAGGCTGTCGCCGGCTATTCTTTTTTCAGAAGCGTCTGCGAGGAGGCCCAGGTCGATCTCGCTCGCTTTCACTTCATTTTAGAGGAGAAAAGCCATAACACAAAGGAAAATCTTGGTAACGTCATTGAAGAGTTGCGTCGTCGCGGCGGCTCGCATGCCGTCTCAGCCTGCCATTTCACCCTCGTCAGCAGCGATTACCATCTCATTCGTATCCAGGAGGTCCACCGTCTCAGCCCTCGGCAGAGCGTCCTCTTCCCGCTTGAGGTCTCATCGACCACATGGAACTGCATTTTTGCCGCCTACCCTTTCTGCGTCAGCCGCGATCCCGCCACCGCCTTCCTCGGTCGCGCTGTCGTCCTTGCCAATGATCTTGGCATCGTCCTCGTCAACCTCAACGGCGCCATTGATGATCGTCATTTTATGTCCAAGGAGAATCTCTACAGGCTTGGCGAGACTTTTGCAAAGATGCGCGATATGTATCGTGTCATCGATTCCCGCACCGCTTCCTCGGGGGGCTTCCGTACGGATATGCGGAGCTACGCTGAGACCCTGGAGCTCGCCATTCACGACATTCGCGAGGCCCAGACCTTGCTCAATCCGCTCAATGAGACGGGCGCCTCGGTTCCGCATTCGCATCTCGAGCTTGCACGAGACCTGCTCAAGCAGACGATTACAACGATGCGCTCGTCAATGGACCCGGATCGCGTGCTTCGTGTGCATGACCGCATGGCCATTTATGACGACATGACCAACTTTGTCGCTGAGCAACGCCTCAAGCCAAGAGGAAGCTCGGCGGCATCTGGCTCTTCACTGCCGGGTCTAGAGGGGCCGGGGGCAGACGCGGTGGGTGGACCGGGTGAGGGCATCAAGAATGATGCAAAGAGAAGTTTAAGCGATTTAAGTGGCGAGGAGGAACCTTCGCCCTTTGAGTCTGACGACCAGTCGCCGAAAAAGCAGGCTACGTCAAGGAAACGTCTCAGTATGTCCAACTCGAGCGAAGTGACATGGCGTGGGCAAGCCATGTTTAAGGGCAATGGGAAGAGGATCACGCGGGATGGGCCGCATCTCGTTATTACCGACAGTGGCTTACCACCATCGCCGGCGATATCGCCACGCGTGAAGCCGGCGAGACGGCGAACGGTTATGCACAGCGACAGCCTGGCGGGGCGGTTGGCTACTGCAGAACAGTCGCAAAACACGACGACAACCAGAGCGCGGGCTACCCGAGCGAGAAAGACAAGAGCGACAACTACAGTTTCTGCGAAGAAACGGAAACCAACCTCGCGAAAGCTGGCAAGTCCCACCGCTGGTGAAACTGCATAGGCCAGACGGAGCTGGACCTTCCGCCTTTGACGGGTCCAACGCACAAAAGCGCTATTGCACACAAGTGAAAGGAACAAACCTCCTACAAGTCCTGTCGTCTGGAGCTTCTTGTGACAGATAGAGATGAGGTAGTCTCTATGATGCTCGTAGGGCATGACTACCACTGAACGTCGTGTTCACTGTGTGGTGAAGTTGGCATTTTTATTATTATTCTCTGACTCAGTCTTTGCCCTACATGTTCGTTCAACTGGCCGCAACGTTTTATAACCTTCTTCTGGAAAGTGGTTTGCCGCAAATGGGGGCTTGATTACTGGGGCGGCCCCCTCTCTAATTGTTACACGATAAATAGGCTCAAGAAGGCGGTCCCGACATGAAAATTAAACGAATAGTTCTATGTTCTCAGACTTCGGACCTTGGGTTGATGTACAGTATGATGGTTAATTGAGAGCATGGAATTGGATGGCTAAGAATTGTGATTATTTGAGATTTGCAGTGCAAATTGCAGCCTGCAATTAGACGATGGGCCTGCAAATTTGAAGGAAGCTCCTCGAAAGCCAATGAGATGACCCGCCGGCCAGCCTGCTCACTTGAGCTCATGAAAAATCACCCGCACAAAAATTATACTCCGTGATTGCATGACCGAATGCACAACCCTCGTTCCGCCCTGCCCGGAAAATCGCAATTTTCACTCTCCCCGTGATACTTCATTGCGAAAATCCACTTCACTTCCATCCACGTCCCTGTGAACGTCACCAAGGAATTAGGAATAGGCGTCAACCGCGGCCTTTCTCATGCATCTCAAACTTCAATGCTCCACTCTCAAGGGACAACAGCGCCCTGCCTAAAATGAATCTCAAATGTCCACGTCACCCGCCATCCCGTCTCAGGCCACTTCATGAATGTTTCCTTTTTGTTCACTATCGCGCAAACCAGAAGGACTAGTCCACGAAACTGGTCACCCTAACTTAGTTCCATCGACACTCTCATTTTACAATTATCCTTGTCATCTGTCTACCAACTATCGAACCCAAAGCATACCTTGAAGAAACAAATTCCTTCTTTCTCAACTTTTCGCCAACTCATCGACCTTCTGCAACATACCCAAGCCCCGCCCACTATCCCAACCGTGCTGGGCCAAACTCATTGACATCTCTGATACAATGACCTTTCTTTCCTGTTCTCAAACCTATGTCCAAGGCGTGCGCGGTAAATGCGTGGGCCCGTACGAGCTGCTGGATACGCTTGGCAGCGGCAACTTCGGCAAAGTGAAGCGCGCTCGTCACATATACTTGGACACCTTCTTCGCCATCAAGATCGTCGAGAAGTCGGTTCTCGTCGACAACATCTCCGGCAACATGGACATCCGCCGTGAGATGAGCATTCTGCGTGCCCTCGACCACCCGCATATCGTCAGTCTTCAAGAAGTCATGCACTCGCGACACCGCGTGTACCTCGTCATGGACCTCGCCTCAAGGGGCGATTTTTACGATCTTCTCAAAAAGCACGGGCCCTTTGCGGAAAACCAGGCCAGGATTTATTTTGCGCAGCTCGTGGATGCAGTCGCCTATTGTCACGAGAGAGGCGTGTTTCACCGCGATTTGAAGCCTGAAAATTTGCTTCTTGACGCGCAAGGGGACTTGAAAGTGACAGACTTTGGGTTTGGCGCGATGCAGGACCGAGCAGGGACGGTTTTGCGCACGTCCTGTGGGTCGCCCCATTATTGTGCTCCCGAGGTATGGGGCGGACAAGACGGATATGATGGACGAAAAGCGGATGCTTTCTCCGCTGGTGTCATCTTGTACACGTTGGTGGCTGGCGGACAGCCGTTCAATGACGAAAAGGACTGGAAGGTATTAAAAAAAGTAGCAAAATGTCAGCCATCGTACCCGGACAAGATGTCTGTGGAGTTGGTGGACTTGCTTGAGAAGCTGATTGTGAAGAAGCCGGCGGAGCGGTGGGACTTGCAAATGGTGAAGAATCACCCTTGGCTGGCCAGGACGAGCTTGTATGAGAGGCAATCAGTGCTGATGAAGAAGGAAATGGGGTTCGTATTGGTGGGAGGGTGCAACCAGGAGGGTAGAACGCAGGGGGTGTTTTCGCGGATGTTTGGGAAGAGTGACGCAGAGGAGGGATGGGAAGGAGGGGAGGTGGGTTCGTGCCATTCGTGGGCAGTGCACAGTGACCCGTTGCTCATTTTGTGACAGTTGAGCGGGTGGGTACCTGTGGACAAAGTGGAGAAGTTGCAATATGCTGGTCGCTTGTATGCTTGTAGTTGCAGAAGCAATCACGGCGTATATGTCGTCGAAGAGGATTCAACGTAAAATGAATGGGCGCATGAAAAACTAGCAAACAGGACTTTGAGAAACGAAGACACTAATCAATGGAAATAGACTGAAGCTATGGTACATATTGGTGATGATCGCATGACAGGGATGGCAAAAAGGCGATGGCGAAAGAGAGAGGGCGCAGAGATCCACGTCACAAAGACGTTGCTAAGGCACATTGGCAGGCAAATGTGCTTGTCACGAAAAGTTAACTTTTTTGCATAAACCCCACACGATCACACACATGACTCCCGAATCGCGAGTTCATTGCCGGTTTCCTCTATTGCTGTGGCTAACTAGACACCTCTCCTTCCGACCTCCACATTCTTCATCTCTTCACCCATCATCCCATTAAATCCCTTCTGTTTCTTGACAATCGGCAAGTTCGGTCTCTCTCCCTGATAACATCTGCCACCGCATCACTCCATCACAATGACACTTCATCGTCGCACTGCACCAACCCGCCCGCCCCCCTTTGTCCCAAATCCTCAACTCACAGTGCCCTTCATCCCTCCTCTAGTCCTGGTCTCCCACGGCCCACTGCCATCCACTACCCCCAGCCCCTTTCTCTCCGGTGTCTTTTGCCCCAACCGTCCGCTTCCGCCCCTCCGTCGTACCCTCCTTCCTCCTCCTCGCCAGCGAATGGCACCAATGCCTCCCCGCGCTTCCCTGGCCGCCGGCTTCGGCATATCCCAATTGGAGGATACGGGCGCTGCCGTCATGGAAGCCGTCAGGGCCGCCAAGGTCTCCGTTCCCTCCCCCGTCGTCGCCCTCGTTACGTGCGCGGTCTCGCGCCCCGTTCCCGTTGTCTTCGACGCCGTGTCCTCCCTCCTCCCGGCCGTCTCCCTGCACGGCGCCACGACCTGCGCAAGCCCGCTCACCACGTCCGGGTCTGCGCCGGGCGGCGTCGCTGTGCTCCTGCTGGGCGACGCTGACATGGCGACGGCGGCCGCCAGCGCGAGCGAGGGCGGCTTTGCGGCCGGTAGGCAGGCTGCGGAAAGGCTCGCGCAGAAGATGGGGGGGATGGAGAAAGTCGTTAACGTCATCCTGCAGGCCACACCCGGTATCGAGGAGGACGTCCTCAAGGGCGTCGCAGACGTGCTCGGCACCACGCCCGTGTTTGGCGGCAGTGCGGCGGACGATACGGTGGAGGGGAACTGGCGACTCATGAATAGCGAGACCGGTGTGATGGAAGGGGGGGTGAGTCTGGTCGGGTTAGGGGCGGATGTTGGGTTTGGCGCGTGTTTGTTACCACCATATACGGCTGGGGTAAAGGAGGCCAAAATTACGGGGGCGTCGGGAAGGTCGATTCAAACGTTGAATGGGCGGCGGGCCGCGGACGTGCTGCGGGAGTGGGTAGGGGAGAGCATTGACACACAAGCGAGGGAGGGCGGGAACGTGATTGTGGAATGCGCGGCGTTTCCGTTGGGAGTGAGGAAGGAGAACGGGGCATTTGTGGGAATTCATGCGGCGGAGATTGATGCGTCGGGCGCAGTTGGGTTGTTTGCGGAAGTGAGCGAGGGGGAGACGCTCACGGTGATGGACAAGATGGGGGAGGGGGACTCAGCCACCGCAGCGAAGATCGGACTGGAGCAGGCATACCAGACGGCGGTTAAGGATGGCAAGTTGAGTGATCCCAAGGCGGGGGTGTTAATATATTGCGGGGGATTGAGCATTGCGGTAGGGGATCAGCTCGACGCGAGCCTTGAAGCTTTGAAAGGGAAACCGCCTATGCTGGGGATGACGGCGTTTGGAGAGCAGGGGAATATGGATGGGTGCAATGTGCACTCGAATCTTGCAGTTGGAATCGCACTGTTTGAATAACACGGTATTGCCCTGATACTAACGGTCATGCTCATGGCCTGTCATTAGTCGCACCTTGACCTAACAGTAGCTTCAAGAACGAGTCCAACAGCTAGCAGGCGTCATGTCGCTCGCAGCTAGGCAAACCATACGACCGACTATTTGTTGGCGTGTATTGTCATGTACGCAGTCGCGACGTACACTCGTTTATTACTGTATACGAAAACAAAAATAGAGAATGTGCTTTGTGCACCTATGGATCTGGCTCCTTGGTCTTCAAGGTAACAATTTCCTCTGCGCTGACGGGATGGACTGGCATAGTGGCATCAAAATCGGCCTTTGTAGCGCCAGCCTTCATGGCGACGCCGACGAGCTGAATCATGTCGCCCGCAGCGGCGTCCATCATGTGACATCCCACGACGACATCCGTCGCCCTGTCGACGATGAGTTTCATGAAAACCTTTTCGCCTGTGCGCTTGGTCATGGTATGCTTCATGGGGTTGAACTTAGTCTTATACACGTCGATACCGGTCTGTCCGTACTTTTCCCTGGCCTGTTCCTCGGTGAGGCCGCAGGTGCCGATGGTCGGGGTGGAGAAGACGGCGGTGGGGATGTTGTCATAGTTCGTGTTGCGTTTTTTGTTTCCGTATAGCGTGTCCGCAAGGGCGTTGCCTTCGTGGATGGCGACTGGGGTGAGACAGACGCGGTCCGTGACGTCGCCGATGGCGTAGATGTTGTCGACGTTGGTCTTGCTCCAGTCGTCGACGATGATCTTGTCGGATTTGCCCGTCGCGACACCTGCCGCTTCCAAGCCGAGATCGTTGACCAGTGGAACTCGTCCCGTGGCGTACATGACGAGGTCGGTTTCGAGGACTTGGCCGTTGTTAAGCGTGACCTGTAAGCTGCCATCGGGATTCTTGACAACCTTTGTAATCTCGGTTTTAAAGCGCAAGTCAATACCCTGAAGCTCCATTTGCTCCGCCAAATGAGTTCTGACGTCCATATCAAAGCCCCTCATGAACAAATCCTTCCTATATGATAGGACGACATCCGAACCATATCCGCTAAAAATGTGGGCAAACTCAACAGCAATATATCCACCGCCAACCATACATACCCTTTTCGGCAAGTTTGGCAAATAGAAGGCCTCATTGGACGTGATGACATGCTCCCTCCCTTCAAACTCCGGCACAAACGGCTTGCCTCCAGTGGCGACGAGGATCTTATCCGCCGTGAAGGTATCCTCCCCCACCTGGACCGTATGAGGGTCGAGCAGCTTAGCGTGTCCGTACACGATCTGGACGCCGGCCTTCCCAAGCATCCTGCCGTATATGCCGTTGAGGCGCTCGATCTCTGCGTTTTTCGTGGCAATCATGCGTGGCCAATCGACGGTTGGCTTCCCGGGGACGTCCCATCCGTATGCCTTTGCGTCGTCGAAGTCATGGCCGTAGTGGCTGCCGTAGACGAAGAGCTTCTTCGGGACGCAGCCGACGTTGACGCAGGTGCCGCCCAGCGGGCCAGACTCTGCGACGACGACGCGTGCGCCGTAGTTTGCGGCGATGCGGCTGGCGCGCACGCCACCAGAGCCGGCGCCGATGACGAAGAGGTCGTACTGGAAGCCGTGCGCGAGGGTGTCGCGGGCCACCGTGGCGGCGGCGTCGGTGGCGATTCCCATGGCGACGTGGGCGCGGCGGGGCGGGTGCGGGGCGCGGCGGAGCGGCGACGGGCGGGCGCAGAGGGAGCTGCGCAGGGCGGTGGTGAGGCGGGCGCGCACGGCAAGCGACGGGACGAAGGCTGTCATGGCCCTAAGTGCAACAGCGGCAGGTGACACGATTGCAAAGGGACCGCGGCCGTTTTTTCTCCGAGTCAGAGGTCGCGCTCCCCAGTTTCTCCGCTCCCCAGTTTCTCCGCTCCCATTCCTCTTCCATGCCGGAGATCTCTCCACGTGTATTCCACGTGTATACGTGCCCTTGTGTAAGAGCCCTTTCTGTAATGCGAGCCCTCATCCCTCCACGTGTACACGTGCACATATGTAAGAACCGCCTTCTGTAATGAAATCTCTCGCCCTTTTTGCCCATCGCTCCGCCCATTCCTGCTCCGCCCTGGTCATCAACAGCACCGATCCGTCTCTCTAACCCCCCGCGATGTCGCGTCTCCTCGGCACAACTTTGCCCGCGTCCAAGAACCTGTGGGTGGCGCTGCAGCGGGTGTACGGGCTGGGCGAGTCGCGCGCGCGCTCGCTGTGCTTTGCGATCGGCGCCACCCCGTTCACCAAGACGTCCGAGCTGCGCCCGTTCCACCTGAGCCAGCTGTACGCGGCCGTCGAGGCGCGCTACACGGTCGGCAACGACCTGCGCGCGGCCAACCGCTCCGCCATCCAGCGCCTGATAGCCATCCGGTCGTACCGCGGCATGCGCCACCTGCAGCGCCTGCCCGTGCGCGGCCAGCGCACACACTCTAACGCCCGCACGCAGAAGAAGATGCGCCCGCCTACCTCGCGCCCCGCACGCCCCTAGCCAACCGCGAAAGCCCGCCGTCAACCCCCCAGCCCGCGTGGCCCCGCGCTTCGCCCGGTCCAGGCCCCAGAGCCGCGAGACGGTACCGCCATTCCCGATGCTGCTGGCGTGACAACGATACGTGCTTGCATCAAAAAAAAAAAACGGTTGCTGCCTTCCGAATCTGTAAATTTACCTCTCCCACAATCTCCGCTTTTTCGTCTCCACGCCCTCCTCCCTCGCGCCATTGCCAAACGAAACCCTCCCTCCACCGCCAACACCCCCGCCTCCGCCTCCTCCACGCGCCCGCCCATTCCACCGGCAACCCCCCTCCGCAACAGTATAGCCGTACCGCCCGTCCCCACTCCTACCGTCCCCCTCCTGCGATGGGCCGCGTCTTCCGCAAGTTCCTCGAGTCGAAGCGCGTGTACTCGTGCCATACGTGCGACGCCCACCTCGCCGACGAGGAGCACATCATCTCCAAGTCCTTCCAGGGCCGCCTCGGCCGCGCCTTCCTCTTCGAGTCCGCCATCAACATCTCGCGCGGCCCGGAGGAGAGCCGCGTCCTAATGTCCGGCGTCTACAAGGTCGCCGACATCTGCTGCAAGGTGTGCGGCGCCCTGCTCGGCTGGGAGTACCTGGAGGCCAAGGAGGAGAGCCAGAAATACAAGGAGGGGCGAATACTCCTCGAGAAGACCCGCCTCACCCGCACCGGCAACTGGTAGCGCTTCCCACGTCCCCGAGTCCGCTTCCGCTCTACCCATCAGCTCCCTGGCGGCAGAACGGCGCCCTCGAGCCCGCGCGTCACGTCGCCCCTGTCGAACTGATCGATGCGCACGCCGCCGCTGCGCAGCAGCGGCTCTGCGGCGCCGTCGGTGGCGTACCGCGTCTCGAACACGATGCGACGGATGCCAGACTGCACAATCTTCTTTGCGCAGAGTATGCACGGGAACAGGTTGGTGTACAAGATCCCGCCTTCGCATCGCTCCCGCCCCGCCTCGATGATCGCGTTCTCTTCCGCGTGCAGGCACAGACACAGGTCGAGGCCCACGCCCTGGCTGCTGGCGGCCCCGTTGCAGCGCCCGCAGCCCCCGTCCAGGCAGTTTGTCACGCCGGATGGCGTCCCGTTGTACCCCGTCGCTACAATCCGCTTGTTGCGCGCGATCACGCAACCGACCCGCCGCTTCATGCAGTTTGTCCGCTCCGCGGCTAGCTTGGCTAGCGACATAAAGTATGTGTCCCAGCTGGGTCGCAGGCGTTCCTTATCTGTAAAGTTGAACGTCCGTAGCTCCGTACGTAACTTGGCCAATGTTGAAAAGTCGTTGTGGATGCGCAGACGCGATAGCCGTTCCAGCCCGGAAAGGCTGTAGCGGCAATGCAATCTCCCGCCGGGCGAGTTTGCTCTTTCACTCGCATAACAACACGCTTCCGTATGACGCGATGGGGGATAGCGGTCGTGATCATCGAGCCGGGCGAGTTGTTCCCAACCGTCTTTCGGAACAAGGTCGCTGGTAACAGCTCGTCTTAAGCGCGTGCGGAAGGTGGCGTCCAGAAAGACAAGCAGAAAATAGGGGCGTTTGAGCAGGGTGGGGAGGCATGGATGGTGCGGACGGATGTTTCGGATCACGACGTTGATGTCGGGCTTCCAGCATTGCCGGAGAAGGCGGTGAGATGGGATGATGTGTTGCGTCTCCTTTATATCGGTTACGTCGTTTGCGTCGATTTCGTTGCTTTTGTCGTTTTCGTCGCTGTCACTGGCATCTTCTGGCGAGCTAGACATGAGGGCCTCGGCGTTTTCGATCATGTGGAAGCCATGCTCTTCCACAAGGAATTCGGCCAGCGCGCGCTTGCCAACGAAGTGTAGGCCGCAGAGACCGATCAGCATTGGTACTGGGCAATAGAAAGCGAGGCAGTGATAACTGTAAGAAGAATTAGATTGGTGGCTTGATCTCACACTGCTCGGATGGAGGGGATGTCGGTGACGAGGAGGTTGTGTTTGTGTTTTGTGTTTTTTTTTTTTTTTTTCTTTTGCGCAGATCGAGTCTTTCCAAGACGCGCGGCGGGCTTTTCGGCGTGCCCTTCACGCATGGGAGGGTTGAAGTCGGGGCACGTCTGGAGGGCGCGGATGAGATGAATGGGATGGAGGGTTGGTGATCAAGAGTACGGCGGGTGGTTGTGCACGGGAAACGGGAAGACAGGGGCTCCGAAGTCGTAATAATTTTGCATTGGTAGCAATGAGGCGAACACGTGTGATCGTGTTCGGGTGATCGTGTTCGGGCACCGGCGATGAGCCCAGGCCATGACGGCAGACAAGGCCAAGACGGGGTGGTCTCTCCCTCTCTCTGACGTTTTGGTATCATTGGGATTAATACCACAGCTGTCTATTTGTTGGTGGGCTCTACCGTATTCTGCCTCGTGCCCTGCCTCGTGCCCTTCTCAGAATCGCCTCCCAGGGAAGCGAAGGTGAATTTGGATGTGGGTAGACGGTGTCATCATTCCCTGCACATGCATGTCAGTATACGTTGGGGCTGTTTTAATTGCTAGTTGCTACGGCCGTGCACATGAATCAAGTAGTTGGTTAGCACTGTTGTTGTTGTGTTTTAGTTGTGGCATCGTTGCATAGATATTACATGTCCGAATCAGGTGTTTAGTACAGTACGTAGGTATGCTAGTCTTCTTCGACTGTGTAAGGTGAGTACGGGCAGTGATGCGGACAGCACTAGAGGATGAATTTTGAAAAACACATGTTTCGCGTGATTGTTACTTTTGAGGTCTTTGCCCTCTTGTTGGTTCTTCCATCAACGTCAAAAAAAAAAAAAAAAAAAAAACGGCAAGCCCTTTCTTTTCAAACGAGATAACATACAGTACCGTTGGGTACTGTACGTGTAGGGGCGATTTTGTTTCCCATGGCGAGCTGAGTGAAGCTATCAGGGCGAGGTTTTACCCTTGCGAGATTGAATTTGGTGCAGTACGTAGATGATACCTTTCAAAACGAAACTGGAAGTGCCATGCCTGCAAGTAATGGAAGTTAGTGCTTTAAGGTGTTAACTAATGTCAACTACAGTACCCTTCGGTAGACTGGATCGGACAGACGAGGAAGTGTTTTTTGTAAGCGAGTACAAGTATGACGGGAATGGATATTTGTTGAGGTTTTACAGAACTGAGACTACCGAAGGGTACCGACACACCGGGATCACTTGTTCGGAAAAACGTTGCGGCAATCATGCGGAGGGTGAGGGGTGTGTTGCACTTTTAAAAATTGTTTTCGTCAAGTGCACGACCTTAACAGGGTGTGTTGTACCAATGGGTGCGAGATGGAAACAGGGTGTGTCCATTTGACGCAGCCTGTCATGCAGCAGTCGATGGTATTGCCAGCTACAGTTGCGTAGTGGCAAACGCTAAAAAAAGCTGGCCTCATATGAAGGCATACCTGACCTCATATGAGGCGAAATGCTTGTCATCTACACATCACGGTGGGCCGTGAAGCCGGCGCTGGCAATCGAGCGGAAGGGAAAGAAGCGAAACCGGGGGCGTGCGAAGCGCGGGGGGGGCGATGGCCCACCTCCCAGCTGCAATGGCTGCGATGGCCACCGAGGCAGCGGGGCACGGCCGGCTGGGGGGCTGGGGGGGGGGGGGGGCTAACCTTTGTACAAGAAAATC
>NW_005179126.1:136647-138927 GCF_000350225.1 Chondrus crispus | reverse complement strand
CAAACCCCCCCGGGGGCCGCAAAAATCCGTTATGTAAACCCTCGTGGTCGCTGTATCCCCCCGGGGGGCCCCCCCCCCCCCGCCCCGCGCGTCATCGAAGAGCGGACGCGCCGCCCGCCCGCCCGGCCGGCGCCCGAACTGATGACGGCGTCTCGTCACGCCGAAACCCGGGCGCTTCCGAACTGGGCCATGTCCGGGCGGGGCGCCCCGCTTCGCCGCGTACCTTCATCGCCGCCGCGCGCCGCACCCGCGCACGCCGTAACTGCCATAACCGGACGCCTCCGCGGCCGGCCGCGCGCGCTGCGCGATCGCAAGGCGCCCGCAGGGGACCGCCCGCACTCGCTCGCCCGCCACCGCCACCACCACCCCCTGCCCCGTGCTTCTGGGCGGGCGCGAGAGCTCGGGATCGCCTACACGCCACGCGGCGCGGCGCGCGAATAGAGCAACCCCCTGTTCTTCCGCTTGAACGCTTCATGAAGACAAGGCGCTTCCGTCGGTGCCCGGCGCTTTGCTGAGCTGTATCGTACACTGTAGCGCACTGTAGGGCACTGTATTGCGCTTCCGTCTGTGCCAGGCGCGCTGTACAGTTATATATATACAATACTGTATGTGCTGTATGTGCTGTATGTGCTGTATGTGCCGAATGGGCTGTGGGTACTGTAATGCAGCTGTTCCGCACGGACAGCACGCCAAACGCCGTGGGCGAACTGGCGGTTAGCTTCCCCTCCCCCCCTGCCCCCCTGCCCCCTCCCGCTTCCGCCGCGGATGCAAGTTGCTGTTTCTGTTTGCGGGGCGGCGCACGGAAGGAACGGTGCGTTCGGCGGACGGACGGTAGATGGATGTACTGGCGACGCGGCGGGCCGGGGCGGGGCCGATCGTTGACACGTCTTCGATGGGGCGGGCCGCGGGCGTCCAGCGCGGAATGTACGCGCGGCAGAATCTATAATTTTTTGATGCCTTGCCCACCGGTGCGCGCTCGGCCTGCCGTGCCGCGCATCGGTGGCAATCTTCGCCTACGCCCGGCTGAAGGGTCACCGCCCGCTCTCAGCTCGGAAGAGAAGAGGCTCGGCCCAAGCCACCCTTGTACGGTGTGCCCGCCGTTTATTGACGGCGGGGGGCGGTAGTAATGAGACTCGACGCTTCGAGTAATGAATGTGAGACTCGACGCTTCGAGTAATGAGACTCGACGCTTCGCTCGAGGGCGGGGCGGGGGGGCGGGGCGGGGAGACTCGGTTTGAGGCGGAGGCTGAGGCTGAGAGGGAGTTACGTATAACGTCCACATGTATGTACTGTACAGTATGTCATGTCTCGTCCCGCGGCGGAGAAAACGGTGATGGATCGAGGCACATGGAGGTTGCATCAACGGTTTTGGAAGCGGCTTGCAAGTGGCCAGCATCCAAGCCGAGCCGGGGGAGCAAGAGCAAGAGCAAGTGCGCGGGCGCGGGCGCGGGCGCGGGCGCGGCGGTGTACACGTGGGCGTGGAATTCGAGCCCCGGGCTCCCGAGCGCGCCAGCGAGGCGCTGAGCCACAGCGAGCGCAGTCGCCGCGGTAAACGGAGAGGAGCTCGCTCGCGACCTGAGATAGGCTCGGCGAGGTGGCGGTGCCGTACGTGGTTTTATCGTGTGCCGCCGCAAACGAGTTTCGCAGAGAAATGGAAAAATGCTCCGTCCTCCGAAAGCGGAGCGGCGCCCCATGGGGTGAGCCCCGGTTGGAGGGGACATGAGTCGGCGTGCACGCCGCGGATATGGCGCGCGGCCGTGCGCTGTACTGACGCCGCGCGAGCGCATTGCGTGTGCCGCCCGGCGCCAGATACCACGCGCTGTACGTGCCGTGCGCACTGCCCCGCACCGCGCACGCACACGCGCACACACACCCGCGCGGCAGAAGAAGCGGGGCGCGGGCTTGCAAGCCGCGCCCGCCAGCTGGCCGTTTGCATCTCCGCCGCACGAAACGGCCGAAGAAGAAAAAAAAAAAAAGTAGGCGCGAGTGCGAACGCCCGCTCGTGTGCATCCCGCGCGCGCCCAGGATGCAGCCGCACGCCCTCACGCGCGCCCGGCCCCCCTTCGTATGTGAAGCCGGGGCGCCGACTTGTAGCTGTATCCCCCTCGCGCTACCAGATGGAGACGCACCCCGGTGCGCGTAATCTCCTCTGGCATGCAGCGGGCGAGGGCCGTCCCCCGCGTCAAGGTTTCCCGAAACGATCGGGTGGGGGCGCACGCTTCGCCCCCCGTGGAGGTGGGTACCGTCGTAACGAGGTCGATCGTCGGGATCGACCCCCCT
>NW_005179126.1:134363-136081 GCF_000350225.1 Chondrus crispus | reverse complement strand
ACCGCGCCTCTGCCCTGCGCGAGGAACGCTGCGCTGAGGCCGCCGCCGCCGCCCTGCGCGAGGACCGTTGCGCTGAGGCCGCCGCCGCCGCCGCCGCCGTCCCGCGTAACACGCCCGAATCAATAGTTTTGATTTGGGATCGTTTCGTTTGCGCAGCGGCGGGTGCTGTCCAAACACACCGAGGCATAGTGGACGAGGTGCAATGTACAAGGCGTCTGCAACGTAGTGACATGTACCGTAGTGGGCATGTACAGGTGTGTCGTGCATTGCTGCTGCGGAACTGAGCATATGTAGAGGGCGGTATTGGGTCAACGTACGGTAAACACGACATGGTAACTTGGGGGAATACGAAATTTATAGAAAATGACACAAGGTGGATGCGGATGGATGCAGATGGATAACACGGGTAAACGGTGCGGAAGTGAATTAACGTCAACGTCAAAAGGTTGACGTCAAGCCAAAGTCACTGTAGAGGAAAAATGAAGGCAAGTGAATTCAAAGTTGAGAAGTGGCATTTTTACAATTTGATGAATGATCAAGCTTCCTGAACGTGTCCCGGTTAGTCCTGTCCTATGCTGCTCTTGCTGGCGGGATGCCCATGTTCCCTGCGGCAAAGTTGGCATCATTATCCTGCGCCGACGGAGTTTCGCGTTCGTACATCATATCTAGAAGCTTGTTAATTTGGGCGGGGTCGTACACCCTTCGCTCTCTTTCCGATTCTTCAAACAAAGCGTCCACAGGTGGTTGAGCGGACATTTGCATCATCTTATCCTTGATCTTTGCGTTCTCCTGCTGCAATTGCTGCACCTGAAGGATGAAGCCCTTCTTCTCCTCCTCAGTCGTCCTCACGAGCTTTTCCAACATGTGCACGTACACCTCCTGCGCGTAGCGTGCGGCGGCGGCCGAGTCCTGGTTCATCTTCAGACGGCGTGTGTACTTCTCACGCGGCGTCATCGAGGTATCACCCTTCTTTCGGCGCTTCATGCGGTCAAACTCGCCCTTGGCCATGTGCTCGTTCTTCTTCATCTCCTTGAAGGCCTCACGGGCCTTTTCCTTGCACAGGTCTGCGTACGGGATGCCGCCCATCTGCATGACGATGTGCGGCTCGATGGGCGGGGAGTCATCCAGCTCGTAGGTGGCGGTGGGCTTCTGGACCGGCTTGATGTCGATGGGTAGCGGCGGGCGGCGGTCCGTCGGGTGCATGGGCTGCGGCGGGAAGGAGTGGGCGGAGACGACAGGGTGGCGGGCGTATTGCTGGGCGTGCGGATCATGGGAGAGGTGGTGCACTCGTATTGTTGATAGTGTAGGTTTCCCTTTCTTGTCTCTGGTGCGGCTGAAATGCAGCCGGAGCGATTCTTTCTGTTACTGTTTCATAGCCTTTTTCATCTAGCGATGTGGCGCTCACTCCGACGACAGTGCAGGACTCATGAGTAATGTAGCTGCCTGGTTTGCGTATTAAAATGTTCTTGGAACAACCAAATACTTGTGCGGACATCACAGCCTGCCCTCTGCAGTCCGGATCCTCATTCATTGTCCAGCAAGGTCACCATATGGGAATCACTCCTATTGGCCTAGTGTCATGGTCAGAACGCATTCCGCCAATCAACAGGTGTCGAAGGTGGCCATTGTATCTCTCGGCAAGCGGTCCTCGTCATTATCCTGTCCCTACGAAGTACTGTATTTGCAGCGAAACTGATAATTCCACGTCGTTCGCTGAT
>NW_005179126.1:128054-133277 GCF_000350225.1 Chondrus crispus | reverse complement strand
AGCCTTGTCCTCAACAATTTTTCAACTACTCCACTGCAACTCCCTTTTATCCATCCCTCCCTCTGTCCGACATCACGAACTAAGCAATTTTACGCTGTCCCCCTCCCCCACCGCACCGCAATCAGATCACTACTCCCGCAACTTCACGCCCTACCGCCATTGCATCTCCCCCCTCCTGCCCCCACTCGCCTCACAGTCGTGTACCCAAGGGACAGTATTCTCACCACCTGCCAACCTCATTATTCTTACCTAGATATCTGTCGATAAGAGATAGCATTCGCAACAAAATTCAATGATCATTGAATAAAAGCATATACAGTACCCTTGTACTGGTACTGTACCTCAATACCGCTCCGCAACCCCCTGCCTCCTGCACGCCTCGCTCCACCAACCGCGTCCTGCCTCGCATGCATCCCGCAACATAACTCACCACAATGGAGGGGGCTCCTCCCCCCCCCCCGTGTACTGTACGTCACGCCACCCTCAATCACTCTCCCTCAATCTGTTCCCTCGTGGACACGTGTATCTTCAAACACTGCTCCACTTCTCCTTCAGCCCTAATAAAACTTTACATCTCGCCACTCACCCCTTTCGCACACCCCGACTTGACGCACCAACAAAACCCATGCGGCAACCGGACGGTAAGCTTCTTGTTTTTTCTTTTTTCTCTTAACCCATCCCTGTCCGTACCTGCAGTCCCCGCAGCCCCCCGCACCCCAGCCTCACAGCCCGCAAGACAAACACACTCTCTGCACTCTGCACCGCCAACGCCCTGCCTCTCGCACCCTCTGTCCGTCCATTCCGTTGCCATTCCCGCACTGCCATGTCCCACCCGCCATGCCGCCGCCATAAATTTACATGTAGCCTGCCCCTCTTTGATCCACAACAAATGGCACACTGTAAGTGCCCCGTTGCTTTCCGCGGAGAAATAAACCATCTCCCCATTCCGAACTTCGGAATGGGGAGATGGTTCGGAATCCGAACCAACGAACCCCTCCCTTCCGCAACGTGTAATGGTTACCTCGTGTGTCATACACCCGTCTCGCTACTGTACACTAGTAGCCATACACTTCTCCCTTAGAGGGGGTCGGTCCTCTTCTTTCACATTCTATCACAATCCCGCCAAGTCTGCACAGATTGTCCCGCTTCTTCTTCTTCTTCTTACTCTTACTCTTACTCTTCTTCTTACTCTTCCCGCTTCCCCGCAAACCCTCCTGGCCCCAGTTCCCCTCCCTACTCGCATCGCTCCACATGTCCCATGTAATACTGTACCAAGGGTACCGTCGGCCCCCAAACCGATCGTGCATGTGCATCAATCACTCCGAACAAATCCATTTCAAATCCACTCTTGCATTCTGAAAATCTTTAAAGGGAGAACCCCCTCCATTTATGTTTTCATGCATTCAGCATGTATCTAAGGAAATCGTTTCACTTCGGTTTCTAGCCCCTTAGTGTCAGGCCGTTTACAGCCGACTCGCCTGCCTCCTGTTCTATGTCCACAATGATTATCGAATACGTACGGGATGACGACATGGGACTGCTTGCGCCCTGCTTTCGCACGTCTGGCTAATGCAGTAACAGTATTCTTACCCTATTTACATCCTTGTTTTGACTAGCACATGCAGTACACTGTGCTGTATTCCATTGCTGCTATCCAAGCGCATTTACGAAACAAGCTTCACTTTTGCCCTCTCCCAAACAAGATGAACAATCTCCTTACAGTCTTTCAAGTTTCACCTTCCTCTTCGCCTACTTTTTGGGCGCGCAAACCCTTACAACAGTTCTGTGCTCACTATATGAGATCACAAACATTGGGCAGAGTTGCAACCGGCACCCAAATCTCACTTGTATTACTCCAGTTTTCCGGCACGCTACAGTACGTGGAATGATTGCCTGCTGTACCGAGTATGGAAACTGTTGGAGTCGCCAAGCGGTCGCCGCACTGTCAGATACCCAGGACAGTGTGTCGAACACCGAACACTGATTTTACGGCTTGGAATTTCGGGTCATTCGAGCGGCAACGTGCTTTGTTAGCATACATGCATACATCTACAATTATCATCGGAGGAATAAAGTTTACACAAATAGACTTCGATGGAAACTGAACAATCCATATTCGTACAAACCTAAAACATACAGCAGCTACGCATTCAAATTCAAGGGCCAAAAGAGGAGGAGAGGGGTGCTACCCAAGGCATGCGTTCTCTAATTTACTGTAGGTCTTCGGATCAACGCAAGCCTTCGTTTCCTCTTGCCAACAAAGACAAAAATAGAGATACACCTATTTTTTTGCGTCTGATGCATTACTGTAGAACCTCCGAAATCATCTCATCAAATTTCTGAAGAAGCTACAGTAATCTTCTTCGCTACGCGTGCATGACAAGATTAAATCTTTTAAGACATCTAGATAGAACTGCACATGCCACATGGAAAAGGGGGATCCGTGCAGCTGTTTACTCGATGGCATGTTTGTGAACAGAGCATGTTTCCTCATTGAATGCCTTGGAACCCATTAGAGTTGCAAAGGTATTCTTTTATTCCCCTGTATCTAGAACCATACCAAAAACTCTTGAGGTGTCTGATGCATACTTTTTAGCCACAGATTTGAATTGATGAATGTGAAAATACACCGTTTAGGTAAATCCCATTCCGGGTTTATTTACCATGCAGATGTTGTAGACCTACTAGGCACGCACAACATCTACAATCCGTCTCTTTCTAATCATACTCCACGGATCATTGAATGCTTACGTTTGCACTTCATACAGAGATCCCGAATTTCAATTATCCATATTATACGTGGAGCCTTTTAGACTTGGTTTATCTGCAGCGGGCATGTTCTGATGTCGTGATTTCGATCACAAAGCACACGATCATGTCAACTTGACGTCAGTTTTGAAAACTAAATACTGTAAGCTGCTCAGCAGTCCGATCACCTGTAAAGTTTACATTTTGCACAGCGCAGAGTCTCACCCGTCACCTCGCAGATTGTCGAGCTGTCTACCAACCCAAAGAACAATAAAATGGCGGTCTAGCAATAATTCGGCGCGATATGAATGAAATCGCAAAGCTTGAAGGAGAGCAATGGGCTGGCAATCGACAAATTGAAGTACCTACTCCAGTGTATTGTTAACCACCGAGGAGTTGTCAACGATGCGATGACCCTCTACAGTAATGTTTAACAATCACGAAGATGGACAGGGCAAGTGAAGTCGAAGTACCACTCTGGGCTTGAAAGTGTGTCAGGAATTGCTCGGGGTCCAGGCAAAAGAGAAGGCCATGGGGCAATGTCAAATCCTCGATGTGCGAAAGTTGCGAGGCATGCAGCCTCATGCTTTAGCATGCTAATAGACATGTCGATTGTGAGCAGCTTCACAGATAAAATTTGCCGGGTAGGTATGGTAATTGTGTGCAAGTCGCGTACGATGTGTAAACGCTTCACATCCGCCGCAGAGGTACACGGGTTGCCCTGTGATCAAGGGCGATGATGCCCACTCAGTTTACTGGAGGGGGCGACGACGGGCTTAAGTACTGTGGTGTGGTGTGGCTAAACGTGTCCAGGTGGCTATCGTACAGTAAGTGATGGGTGAGAAAGGAGTTGAGTAGATGAAGGAATGTGGGCCTGCTGAGTGGATGCAGCTTATCGTACAGCAGTCGCCGCACTCGGCAGGTCGCATGAGGAGAGGCGAAGGAGCGCGAGCTGCCGTTGGAAGACGGCGGGTTTGAGCGCTTTGGTTAGGCAATCAGCGGGGTTGGATGTAGAAGGGACGTGAAGGAGAGTGAGGCGTTTTCGGAGGGCTTGTTCTGTTAGGAAGCGGTACTTGATGTCAACGTGCTTCAGCTTGGGCGTGGGGTGGTCCGATGTGGCTGTTTTCAGCGTGGAGACATTGTCCATGCATAGACTTGTAGGCGGAAGGTCGTCGGATTGTGTCAGGTCTTGAATAAGGCGGCGTAGATGCGTGAGGTGCTGAGCGGCATGGAACCCCGCGACATATTCGGCCTCCCAGCTTGATGCGGTAACGAAGCGCTGGCGCTTTGATTGCCAGGAAATGGGAGCATTTTGCCAAATGGCAATGAAACCAGACGTGGAGCGTCGCGTGTCGGGGCAGCCTCCGTAGTCGGAGTCGCAGTATGCACGCATGGGAGCAGGGGATGGGGTGTAGGTGATGCCTCGGTGGGGGGTATGTCGGAGGTATCGCAGGACGCGATGGAAGGCTTTCCAATGGCGCATAGATGGATCATGATTGTAGCGGCCTAAGAGACCGGTTATGAAGGCGAGGTCTGGCCGAGTTGAGTCTGCAAGGTATCGCAAGGAGCCGATGGCGCTGTCGTACGGGTAGGTCGCGGGGAGTGGGTCTTCGTCGGGTTTGCGAGCGGAGAGGTCGATTTCGGCGTACGGGGTTGGCGAAGGGTTGCTTTTTTCCATGCGATATCGCGTGAGGACGTCCTCCGTGTAGTGCGGCTGGTTGATTGTGAGGGATGTAGCTGTGCGGGTGACTTTCCAGCCGAGGATTTGTTTCACAGGCCCGAGGTCTTTGAGCGTGTACTTCGCCTGAAGCTGTCGTTTGACATCGTTGACGAGGGAGCGGTCGTTGGAGATGACCAGGAAGTCATCGACAGTTATGACAAATAAAATGAAGGATTGACTGTCGGGACGGCGGAGGATAAAGGTGCAGCTGTCGCTCGTTAGGCGTTCAAAATTGAGGAGTCGGAGGGAGGAGGCAAGGCCGCTTGTGAAGATGCGGCAAGCCTGTTTGAGGCCGTACAGGTTCCCTTTGAGGAGACCGACGTGGCCGGGGTACTTGTAAGAGCCATCAAAGCGGGGTGGTTGGTGAATGTAGAGGGTTTCGGTCGGGGGGAGGAGTTCGTGGAGAAAAGCGGATTCCAGGTCCCAGTGGTCGGCGATGAGTTGCTGGGAGATGGCGAGGGCGAGGGCAGAACGGATAGCATCCCGATCAGCGACATGGCTTGAGACATTATCGGGATCGTAGTGGAGGTGAGGCACTTGTTGGTCGCCGCGAACTGTGCAGCGCGTTTTGTGGGAGGTGATGTTGCCGTCTGTGTCGCGTTTGAGGCGAAGACGAAAATGAAGGGGGAGAATGCGGGTGCTCGGAGGGACGGAGGTACGGGGAACGTAGGTGATTGTGCCACGTTTCTCCAAGGAGTCGATCTCGGCGTTCCATGAGCGTTCCCAGAGGTGAGCGTCAGGGGCGAGGCGAGCTT
>NW_005179126.1:0-127090 GCF_000350225.1 Chondrus crispus | reverse complement strand
ATGTATGAGGAAGAGGGGCCCTGGGGCTGGCCTGGATTTACTGTGGACGGCGGGTTAGAGGATGGGGGAGGTGGAATCCGGTCGGTCGGTGTGGTGTGTGCAGCATGGGGTGACGGGGCGGCGTAGTCTTGAGGGAGGGGGTAGTAGCCCTGGGGCGGGGCGGATGTCGCCGCAGGCGGAAAAGTGGGGAAAGTCGTGGATGGTGGGTGTGGGGGGAGTGTGGCGGGATACGGGTATGGAAGCGGCAGTGAGGGCGTTGTTGTCCAGTGGGCTTGAGGCGGGGGATAGGAAGTGGTGGGGTGGATGGGGGAGGCAGGGGTTGACGGGGGCTGGGGTTGGAAGGCATGCGTTGGGGCGGGCTGGTGGTGGCGTTGGCGGTCGGAGCGAAATTTAGCCATGCATTCGGACGTGTTGTGGGTGTTCATACCGTGATATGTACACCATTTGCCTTTCCAGCCGTCTGGACGACGAGCGTTTCGGTCACCGCGGGGGGCGGGGCGGTTGTTACGGTCTTGGGAGCGGTTCTGCCAAGTGGCTGATGCGGATCGGTTGGACTGGGCGAGATTGTTGTAAAGGGTCGAGGTACGTTGGATGAGGTGATCAGCATGGATTAGTTGGGTTTCGACTTGTTCGATGGACGTGAAGGTGCCTAGTCTCATGTGGAGATCCATGTAGGTTTGGTGGAAGTCGGGATTGTGGATCAGGCCATCAATGAGAAATTCAGCATACGTGGAAGGGTCCTGGATTCCGGGGTAGTTACTCGCGAGCATGCGCGAGCGGATCTCACGATGCTGGCCAATGTAGTTGTGAATGGAGACACCGGGGCGAAGGAGGGTTTGTTTGGCCAGAGCGGAGAGAAGATAGGGAGCGTTGGTGGGGTTGGTGGAAGTAAGGGTGAGGAGGCGTGTTTATAACCCAAAGGGCGAGAGGCGAAGGTCCTCTTTGCTGAGGCGGATTCGGATGTCGTTAGAGCAGCTGTTGAGGATGAGAGCCTTGGCGTAAGCAAAGAGCTTGTTGTGTTTGAGGAGGACGTCCGCTTGGGTGGGGGCGGGAGGATCAGCTGTAAGGAAGTGGGCACAGTCATTAAGGGAACAGAGGAGGTTGAGATTTTCGAACCATAGGTCGTAGTTGTCAAATGTGAGCGGGACTACGGACAGTCGGGCAGGATCGGTGGAGGAGTTTGGGGCCGCGGTGGATGCCGCGGTTGGGAGAGGGTTCATAGCTGGGGATTCAAGAAGGACTTGAGCGAAAAGGTCTTCAGGGAGGGTGCGAAGTTCGTCCTCGCGATCAGCAACAAGGCGAAGTTGGGCTCGGCGCTGGGCGCGGTCGGAACGGGAGGAAGGAGGATCGATGGTGGGGGAAGTATCGGCGAATCGCCGGAGGGTGACGGCAAGGTGCCGGTTGAGGAGATCGGCGAGGCGCCGGCGTAGAGCGAGAAGAGAAAGGCGAGGGAGTTTAGCGTAAAGGGTCCATAACCTGTGATCAAGGGCGATGATGCCCACTCAGTTTACTGGAGGGGGCGACGACGGGCTTAAGTACTGTGGTGTGGTGTGGCTAAACGTGTCCAGGTGGCTATCGTACAGCATGCCCACATGTTCGAACACGTGACCATACATTCGAACATTGGCAAAATCTGCCAAAAGTAAATAAATTATGGGAGATTTCACGATCAGTTGGCGAAAGGGGAAAAAAGTGTTGAATCGTTGAGTCAGTAGGCGACATCGCTTTTCTGACACTCCGAGTACGGGAATTATGTCAAAACTGTCTAATCAGTAGCCGAAATACGAAATTGGACACAATCAGTGGGGTTTTTCCTCAAAAACCCAATGGGAATTCTTCGAATAGGTTTCTGACAAGTGGCAAAGTGAGCCGAAGGCACCGTGGCAGCCCACGGAGGAGGCTACAGTGGTTACCCGGTTCAACATCTCCACCCATGCCACCTAAAACGTAAAACGATTTTTTTTGGGGGCCACCTGGTGTTTTTAATCTCCACCGGCACGGACCAAACCCACTGGGTGGCGGGGTGCGCTCCCAAATGTTTTGTTTGGTCCAATTCCAGACCTAAAATGGAAAACTTTGGGCTACCATGACACCCAAACCTAACCGTTGGGGGCTATTTCTTGCTTCAATAAAACAAATTTAAAATAGGTCGACATCAGCCGACTTTGTCGACTTCGTGGATCACGAGTTCTGTGTCCGATCACTGCAAGTAGAAAACTTTCGAGAGAAGCTGCAGCACTGCGCTCGCTATACTTTATTTCTTTCGCCGACGTTCTCGACAGACGGCATCGAAACTCAAGACTCATCCCCTCGGCGCATGAACCCACAATCTTTCCCATCTTTTATTGGAATAAAGCTCGAATACACCTCTTGAGACACAACATGTCCACCCGTTCACCTGCGAATGCTAAGGGAAAGGGTCTATCGTGGTCGGATGAGGAGCTTTGGCCCTTTGTAAGGCAGCTTTCGTGGCCGGAGGCTCGCCTATTTACGGCGCAGGGATGAAGTCAGCGGTATACAGCAAGAAAATAAGGGAGGAGTTCCTGAAGGACAATAATAGGCCGCCGCTTGCCTGCTCCGGTTGTCGAAATGGAGGACCGCTGGATAAACGTCGTTGGAACGTGCGTACGCGAGAGTCTTGTTTAAAGATGTGGAGCAAAGTTAGATCACTCTGTACTGCTTACCATGACGCCGTGAAAAGAATCAACTCTATGAGCCTGACTGGGGCGCCAGGAACGGCTGAGGTCGAGAGATGTGTGGTTGCTGTTTATAACGACAGAGATCTCACGTCTCATGTGTATGACATTATCCGTAACCCAAAATACAGAATCGGCAGACCGTTCCCATACAAGAGTTGTTATGACTTTTTATCCTCCCACACCAGTATGTTGGAAAGTAGAGGCGTTACGGAGTATAGAGATGTTGGAACGCCTGCAAATCAGAGTCCAGGAGATGGGGAGGCGGATGAGTCCGGCATTCAAACGGATTCTTGTATTGATACAGCTGCTGTCGAGAGGCTTGAAAAACGTCCTATTGGGAGGAAGGCCGCTAAGAGGATCAAGCAAAAGGAAGCGAATGGGAAACGTTCCCTGGAATCAAGTGCAAGTAGGATGGCACAGTCCGTAGAAAACTTCAATGAAATTTACAGTGCCGCCCAGGAGCGCAAAGCGACAACCAAGGAGCGCGAACTGTTAATTGCAAAGAGGAGGTTGGACTGGAATATGGCTGAATCTCTACTTTTTGCGAAGGATTCTGATGCAACTGACGAGGAACGGATGATGGGTAAGCGACTGCTGCGCAAACGGCTTTTAATGTCAATTAATGAAGCAGATAATGAGGGATATAATGCCCAGGGCATAGCAGGAACCTGCAGTAATAAGCTCCGTGGCTCGTCATCTCGAGATGCCTCTCGTGATATACCTCCCAATCGTGATGTCAATGAGCAGCGGTCAGAGGCAGCGAGTCCCGATAATATCGAGACGTCAGCCCCGGCGTCAGCCCCAACCATAAATGGACAAACTTCAGATCATGAAGCTGGGCCCGCAGAGAGGTCAGGCCAGACTACCAAAAGGGCGAGGGTGGAAAGCAATGGAAAGAGTATGACTGACGACGAAGATTCTGAGGCTGAATTCCCCAACCATGTTGGCCCACGTGGTCTTAGCCTTTCTGACATGCTCACCCAACCGCCTCGGGAGTACGATAGTGAGATTGTGTAGGCGGAATAATGAGACATGTGCGCAGTACTTTACCTAGACGGGCGATTGAGAAATTACAACATACGTCAGAGTGCAGCAACTAATTCACTGACTTGAATCACTTTCGTCTCCATCTTGATTCCATATGTGCTCAGCGAGCGCATTCTTCAGTTTCACATGCTCTGTAGTTTTCTCAATGGGATCAATGTATTTGCGCCAGAACGTTGCCTGCTCATAAGTTCCTTCTCCTGTTGATACAATTTGAATATCACTTGGAAGAGTAGTCTCCTCATCTGTAAACCTCAAAGCTGCCGTTCCGTTGTACGTATGAAGTCTACTCTTGACAATGTTATTGTGTAAAATACAGCACGCTCTCACGATCGAGTTCATATCTTCTTTGTACCAAAGTCTTGAGGGTTGGTACAGTAATCGAAAGCGTTGAAAAAGAACCCCGAAAACTCTTTCGACTGCCTTACGTGTTCCCTCCTGGTATGAAGAATATAGCTTCTCCTTCTTCGTGACTGGCTCACTTATTGATGACATAAGGATTCTATACTGCGGGTAAATCCCATCTGTAAAGTAATAATACCAATCCAGTTTCATCCCAGCTACCTCTGTCTCGGGTCTGATCGGGGGCCATGCCCCTGTCCTGATAGAGTTGAACAATGGACTTTGGTGCATAATGTTGATATCATTTTTAGAACCCGGACTCCCAAACATGACATGCCAAATATACAAACGGTCATCACATATTACCTCCATCCGACAGACCGGTTTCTTATCTTTTCCCTTGTACATTCCTTGCCATCCGACCGGACACTTGTCCCATTCCCAGGAGGCGCAGTCGAGACAGTCAAGACATCCTGGGAATCCCAGTGTCTTGTAAGCAGCCTCAATCTCCTGAATCTCATGCTCATCCGGTGACCGCAACCATTCTGCATCATATGTATCAACTATAGCCTCGCAGAAACGCTTAAGGCATACAGCGTTGCTGGACTCCATTAGCCCGACTATTTCAGTCACAGCGTCTGCGGATATTCCACACGTAAGCTGTCGAAGCGCTGACATGATCTTTTGGTCTAAGGTAGCTCCCAACCTGCCAGTGGCATCTCGGCTTTGAACGAAGTAGTCGTCTGCTTGCAAGACCGCATCTCTAACTTCTTCGTACACGGCTCGTGACATTCTAAAGCGGCGTTAAAATTCCGCATCTGAAAAAAAAGGCACGCCTTGTGTGAATCTACAAAAGTAGTTTCGGTCGATTTGAACTGCTATGCGGTGTCGAAGCTCATTTCTGTTTGGAGCTTTTCCGGGCAGGGATCCACCATGTTTTCGTTCCTGCGATCGTGCGAGAAGTTGATTAGCGATCGCTGCAGACGTCGCGACTGCCCTGGCGATAAAGACTTCCTCCTCACTCCCCGACGACGACATTTGAGTCTAGCTTCAACACGGAGCTGAAATTGCACTGCGGTAGCGCGATCAGAAATACCGACCTCTCTCTTTGGGTTGTTTGACACAACAACACGTGTGAGGTGTACCACACGTGTTGGTACTATTCTGGCGATGCAAGCATCGCGTGTTCCTAAATGAGCAATCACCAGTGGAGCAGAAAACGTTTGGGAATCGCCCCAAAAAATTGAATTTAGGCTGACCAGTAAACGTAAAACATGTGGCAGGCGATTTTAGGATTTAGGCTCCGCCGGTGGAGATGCTCTAAGGGGTTTCTAGTGGAATTAGTGACCGAGATAGAAGAGTACTTAGACGAGTTGTCTTCGCTGTCACTTGACGTTTGACTCCGAGGTAGAGTTCCTTGTTTAGTTTTCACGCAACGCACCTCACCATGGAAACCATCCTAAATGCAGTGACCCCAGAGACTCTCCTCGCAAATTCCTACTCTGTGAGATGGCGGGAGGTATTTGCACCGTGGTGCGTGGCCGCAGTTCCCAGCGGAATAGTGCTGCTGATCTCCCGTTTGAGAGATGCGGAGGAGGGATTTGGTCCACTGCCGTCCGGATGGAATTCAGATCATGGACCTCCGGTTTCCCGCCTCGTCAAGTGGCTACGAAAAGCCTACCGTAATGGAGACACGCCCAAATTGCTCCTGGTACGAGCGCATTTCTCGAGTCTGGGAAAGTCGCGAGACTGACTCCAAAGGCGCTGAGTCCGTAGGGAGGTTTTTATCTCTGGATAGTGACATACATAGTGCCCAAGAAGTGGAATTGTGCCAGGCTTTAGACTCTGCAGGGGTCAGGATTGATGGTTCCGTTGACACCTTTTGGTCAGAATTGGCGGACGAGCAAGAACTACAGGAACGGATTCTACAGCTGTGGCGTTTGGGATTTAGTGCATGCACCTTCGCTGGCTTTGAGGAACGCTTCGCTTGCTTCTCTCTCGCGGAACGACTACATTCCTTTAGAAAAGAATTTGTCACCTCTGCCTGTCGCCGACTGAACGTAGAAGATTGCATGGGAATTTGTCGTCTAGTCGCAGTCCCGGAGGATTGTTATCTCGGTTTCCCTTTCGGCGTTGTACGTCAACTGCTATTTGAGCTCCATTCTTCCCTTCCCGCCGTCATTCACTCCCCCACATTCGCGTTGCAAACGCAAGCTGCTGGTGAAGCAGCTGCTGTTGAAGGCGTGTGTGAGGGTGCTGGAGAGCTGGCACTAGGACGGACGGAAAATGACGCCTTGCGTAACCACCGTCGCGAGACCGGTCACCCATCGCCTGGGGGCGCCGCGCCTGCTGTCCCACCAGGCGCTGTCTCAGGACAGGCGCGTCAGGATTATATGGCTTCGAGGCTCCGTGTTGCGGAGCGAGCGGTGGAGATCGGGTCGGATATGGAGGCAGTGGAGGCGGATCCAGAGATCGGTGCAGACGGTGACGGATTCATGGGGGTCGCTATCGGACAGCCGCTCATTCGCCCTACAGGCCTTTCGGTGGTTGAGATTGAAGAGTATGACTCGCTGGTCGCGCGTCTGCCCCGAACGTGGCAGAAGCATGTCAATACTGGATTACCGTTCACTCGTGTGGTGTCGCAGCATCGCCTAAAAATCAAGACAAAAGAAGAATTAATTGATTATTTTAGAGGTTTTTTAATCAGGAGCAATTGGTCATACGTCAGCTTCTAATTGGAAAGCACAAGGACCCGGACTCACCCCTGATCATTTCGGATTGTAAGGCGGCGTATGAAATGCAATACAGCCACAAGGATCGCCCCGTCACGTCTGCTTTTGCACCTCATGAGAGGGTCACGGGTCCGCAGATATTGCACTGGACCAGGAACGGGGGTGACTTACAGGACCGTGTAAATCGTGCTCTGGCCAGATTGTCAGATGATTCCGGTGATACCCCTCTAAAGAGTGAGATCACCAGCACCGGGCAACATCTGATAATTGCCATCGACTCCCTGCATCCTGCTCTCGCCGTCCGCAGTGATGCCGTGGAGAGCCTCGTCCAGCGACTAACTGTACTGTTTAATGTCGCAGAGGACTACAAACGGGACAAAAGACCTCAAGCTTGGGAAGGGACTGACTTGTTCCTTGGTACTTTCGGCGAGAGCAGCGCTGCCGGATACAAGCTCCTTCGAAAATCGAAGACAGATTCGAAGAAGGACACCAGCTCCAAGTAAGAGTTAAACTACCGCTAGCCCTTCACTGGCCTGCTTCTGTCTTCCTCCCCCCTTCTTTATCACTCTCTTTCTATCTCTATGCTATTTTCTATCATATCTCCATTTCTTTTGTTTTCACCGTCGCCCCGCCTCGACCGACCGTTCTGTTCTCTTTTTCATTCTTTGTGTAGATCTCATTAGAAGAGGGTATCCCAATCGAGATTTTTATCCCTCTTCTGCTTCATTGAGGTGAAGGTGAAAAAAATTCTGGCAAAACGTTTAAAAAAAAGACACGACACCACAACCGCACCACCGAACATGTCCTCGAACATTCTTCGTCCTCAGGCACCCGAGGTGCTGGACGAACTGCTACGTTCCGTCGAGTGGTTGCGGAGCGGCATCGGAACGGTGCCTCGCGGGGTGGACATCACATCCATCCCTCCCCGTGCGAGGACCGAACTGTCGCAGGCCGTCACTTCTTTCGTACGTCTGAGAGATGCTGCCGTACCTGAAGATGATGACGTGCCATCCCGGCTTCCTATGTATGGTCCGAGCAGTGCGCGTGCTGAGAAGCTCACTTCTACTCGCGCCGCTCTGCCGGATCCTGGGGAGGCCGCTACTGCAGATTTAATGCAGCTCCTTCCCTTGGAGGAAAGGAATCTATTGCTCGAAGGGAACTTTCTTTGCGACCCTCAACCGTCCACGGAGTCTTTGGGACGGTTGCCTGTCCTATGTGTAGCATAAACACCCCCAGCGATAAGGGTGCATGCACAGTTCGACCGAGACCCTTGTCGATCGGGAAGACGGGGGTGAAGCGGGACACCAGCTAACGGCACCGGGCAGCGGGCCCGGGTAGCGCGGTAGAGCGGGAACGGGGAGGACGCCGGTACGCGCGAGCGGTTCGACGCCTCGACGCCCCGGCGCGGTACTGGGTTACGATCCAGTACCGACGGCTGGAGGCGGAGCCGGCTCGTGGGCGTACCGCCCGCGTCCTCAACCCGCGCTCGGTGCCGTTCTAAGGTAGATAGCGAACGCTACTCTAGAATAAGCGGGATGTCGGACCTTGACGGTCGGTGGGTGACAAGTCCCTCCTTGTCCTCCTCCACCGCCGCCGGTCCGCTCCATATTTAATATACAAAACAACCTATAACACTACAGTACCGAAGTACTGTAGTGGTCTACTGTAGCACGGATCGGACCGTACTGTAATACTGTCAGCCATCGTGGCTGACAGTACACGTGTGTGCGTGCGCTTCCGTCCCGCGCGGTACACGTGTACCCGTGTGCACGCGTGCGCCCTGTACCCGAGGGGTACACGTGGCCACGCGCGGTAGTACTGTAGAGCATCGGGCTCTATAGCACTAGATCCGTTGTTGATCTAATCTAACTAAAAAGCCCCAGGGGGGGTTATACTACACTATGCAACGTCCAGAAGGGGGAATACGTCCCTCTCCTTCGCCGAATGAAAGCGGTGGGGATGATCTGCATGTTTCCGCCTGGCCATGGGGTAGTAGAGAACGGGATTTTTGGTCTCTCCAAGACGCTCGACACGAACAGCCCACAGCGTCTCATTTGGGACGGGCGGCGTTCTAACCTCTGCTTCAATCACGAGCTTGCTACTGTTGTGCTTCCCTCTCCTGACATGCTGGGAGAAGTCTACCTCGCTTCGCTGGACCCGCTCTTCGCCTCTACATCGGACGTCAGTCAAATGTACAACAGACTCCTAGCGCCAGCATGGCTCTGGCGCTACTTCGGGCTACCACGTGTCTGGGGACCGTCTTTTGACTCATCCCTCAGAGCAGACTACTACTTCCCTGCCCTCAAAGTCGTTCCGATGGGCTGTTCACTTGCCGTCCGCTTCGCCCAATCGGTGCATTTGGAGATTCTCAGACGTGCTGGCGTTCCGGAAGGAGCTCTGCTGCTCCTCGGTAGCTACTCGTCGCGGCCATTTTCGAGTTCGGTTCTGACGCTGCTACCGTATATTGATGACTTGGTGGTACTGGGGACGTCTGTACATCAGGTTAACAGTCGCCATCGGTCCATTAAGGAACATATGGATGTCAGTGAGTTGCCCGTTCACTTGTTAAAAGACCAGCCGGCAAGCGCCATACGTCCCCTCACTGTGTGCCTCGGTCTCGCTGTACACCAGACGGGTCTGGTATCGCCGAAGCCGCAATATCTACATACGCTTGTCAATGACACCTACGCATTGCTCCAACGCCGCCGGGCTACTCCCCGCGAGATGCAACGTCTGTTGGGACGCTGGGTCTGGCCGCTTCTACTCCGTCGCCCCTTGTTGAGTGCGTTTTCAGATTGCTACCGCCTCGCATCTCTCCTTCGGCCCCACGTTGCTCGCCCCCTTCTCGTGCCTCAAATCGCAGAGCTACAAGTGCTACTTGGACTTACTCCGGTCATTTTCCGCGATTTGACACGTCCTGTTGCGCACCGTCTCTACGCAACAGATGCATCGCCGTGGGGGGCTGGCGTCGTGTACACAGACGAGCCGGTAGGCGGCACTCCGCCTCTCTCACTGTTCCGAGATGCACGAGTCCTCATGGGCTGGTACTCCTTTCCAGACATGGACATTGATGCCCCCGACGACGGAGACCAGAGAGCGCGGTTAGCTTCTGAACCCGATTTTGAATATGATAAACATTCTAAAAGGCTGGCCGCGGCCTGGACCGAGGACCACCCCGTACGGACCAAGTGGGCCTCTTTACAGTGGAAAACGGCTATCATACATCGTTGGCGAGTGTCTGCTCGAGCCTATCATATCAACGTTCTGGAAATTGAGGCATTAATTTTTGCTGTCCGTCACATGGGCAGGTCACGTGTGACTCGAGGGTCACGTGTCATGGTCATATTAGACAGCCTTGTTGGCCTTGGTGCATTGGCAAAAGGGCGCAGTCCGTCTGGACGCTTGAATCGTGCTTGCCGTAAGCTCTCTGCTTACGCTCTGCTCGCCAACGTTGAGCTACTGTTGCACTGGGTTCCGACGGACATCCAACCTGCAGATGCCGCCTCACGCCGGTATGCCCCCCGAAACGTCTATCGCCGCACAGATTAGCCCCGCGCTTGAGTCTGTCTCCGTGCTGCACCGCAATGCGGTCGCTCCTAAAAATTTAATAGTTTATCGTGCGGGAGTTCTTCGATATGCGGCCTACTGTCATGAACGAGATTTGCGAGCTTGCTCGTCCGAACAGGTGGATGCTGCCCTAGAGCGCTTCCTGTTGTGCACTTACCAGGACGATCCCTCCCGCGGCGCAAAGAATCGCATGGTACACGAGGTCTTCGGCTATGAGTTTCTTGTGCCCGCCCACCGCAAGAAGCTTGTCGGATGCCGCTTGGCCCGGCGTGGTTGGGACCGTCTCGTCCCTCGAAAGTCACCCCGGCCGGTCTCCTACTCAATACTCAACGGTCTTGCCTGTGAGTGCCAAAAGCGTGGTCTTTCCATTTATAATGTCTCATTTCGCCTCCAGTTCAATTGTTATCTACGGGCAAACGAGCTGCTTAATTTAGAAGTCCAGGACATCGCCCTATCAGGTGACTCTCGTCTGCGGCACTGGGGGCTTCCTTCCCTCGCCGGTTTGCGACTCGTCCAAACCAAGACTGGCCCAAACCAGTTCGTACAGATTTCAGACCCCTTCCTTCTCGAAATTTTACCCAGTTACGTGGCTGCCCGCCGGTCCGAAGTAGAAGGACTTGGAAAGCTGTTCCCGCTACAGTATGAGACCTTGCACAAAACATTTCACCGCGCGCTGCAATGGCCTGACTTGGGCAATGTGGGGTTTACTCTACACAGTCTACGCCATGGGGGTGCCACGCATGACTCCCTCCATAGTTGCCCTATTTCCGATATTATTCGACGCGGGCGCTGGTCGGATCCCAAAAGCGCCACCACATACCTCCAAACCGGTCGAGCCCTCCTCCTCAGCGTCACTATCCCCCGTCCACCGCCCGCCGTCTTCTAGTTTCCGAGCGGGTGGTTCGTCGTTTATTGCAGGAAGGGGGATTGCGGCAGGGTCGCCATGGGCATAACCGCGGAATTATGCTGTGTACAGTATCCGTGGCTAATGTCTCATGGCGATGGGTTTTAAGTTGAACCGTTCAACTTTATTGTTAAAAATACCACGCCGCTGGTGTCAAGTCAAACAAGGGACTCGTCAGAACTATATTTGTCAAACATTTGGGTATCACGTACTGATTTTGTCGCCGCTGTCTAATTCCCCCACTCATTCAGACACGTAGTACGTGTCACGTACTGATCCTGTCGCCTCTGTCTAGTTCCCCCACTCATCCCGACCTCTCCCCACAAACTCTGAATAACGCTACGCAGTCGCATTCCCCTACTGATCGCGACTTCGTTCATCGCTTAAGATTAAGGGGAAACGCAACTGAAGAAACGCTTTAAGGAATTAGTGCGATCCCGAAAAATACCTCGGTTCTGAAGATCTTCTACCTAGAAAGCACAGAGAAGAGTGTCGCATTGTCGGATATTCGACGTGCTTACTTGAGCGTCTGCCTCAAGGTCCATCCGGACAAAGGTGGTACTGATAATATTGAGTTGGCAACTCGCTGCACGCAAAGGATATCGAAGTGCTTTGAGCAATGCAAAGAGTACGCTGAGAGCCACGCAAGTGGCAGTTCTTGTTTCATTCCGGAAACGATTACATTTACTGGTTTTGAAAACGGCGACAATCTTCAATGTGACAGAGAACAATGGTCGTCTCCTGAAGGCTTCGGAGATGATAACATTTTTGAAAGCTTTTTCCCCAGCGACGAAGGCGAATCGATGAGAGAAAAGTTTAATCGTGACTCGGATGAGTATCGTCCAAGTTATGCTTACGACAATTCGGATCACTCTGAGAAGAGTTCCGATGACAGCTTGATTTTTGTCTCGGAAACAAAACAGCAAGATCTCACTGGAGATATAATACCAGAACAAATATCAACTCCTCGAAAGACCATATCCAAAACAAAAACGACAAGCTTCCACGACCGATCATCAACAGAATTGGAAACGTTAAATAGAGTACGAGCAAGCAAGCGTTCTTACAATAAAAGAATAAGAGAAGAGGCTAGGCAAGCGCTTGCGGAGGAGAGTAGAGCATCTGAAAGTTGGTATCCGCAACGTGCAGTTGAATTAATTCCTGGAAACGGTCTTGAAATGAATTCAAGGTGGAAAAGCGAAAAGTATTGCCTCGCGCATACAGCCTTTCTATCTATACAAGGAGGTGTCAATATTCATCAAACTGCAGAAACAGTTTCTCTAACGTGCCGGGAACGTCATTGCAAAGCAAAATTGCTGTTTTTACGAAACCCAGGAACTAGAATGTGGAGATTGCAGGAGTTCAAAGGCCACTTGTCTGCATGTTCGGGAAAAGTTGTTTCAAGTGACAAAAATAGTGGGGGAATTTGCGCGCCTGCCTATACCGCAAAAAAAGTGGGACGAATGATTCTTCCAGAACTTCAAGAAACCCGTCAGTGACTACGAGATTTATCGTATCAATTGTTAACGCGAAGCAGATTTACACCTGCCAGGCAGGTCTGCGACACTTTCGTGCCATAAAGACCGAATTATCACGCATGATGGCCGCCAACAGACTTTAAGATAGGGCTTGTATGGAGGGATATGCCTTGTTATTACGGGAACTGGCTCACTATGTGGAAATATTTACTTGCTCTGCGGACGAAATGCGAGAAATTCGCGTCAAGGCCGCTAGGTTCATATTCCATCAACTTAAGAAAGGTGGACTCCTTCCAGAAGAAGAACAGTTTGATCACAGAATTGTGCAATGCTCCAATATTGTTGAAGGCAGGCGATATTATTCAGGATTCGTATTTGTTCCCAATATCGGTATTCATTTCTGTCGGTACGTGTAGTGCATTGGACACACTCGCCAACGAGGGCGTAAATCTCGCTATGAGGGAAAGCCGTATGTCCAGTCACCACCAGGGTGTTCGGGGCCCTCTGCCTGTGGTAGCTCAGAGGTAACGCGAGAATCGCGGGTAGAGTCGCCGTCAGCGCGTGAAGGGGTACTCTGGATCGAGTAACTAAAAGGAGTGGGTGTGGCGGTCGCGTCGCGGACCGCTATCGACAGCGTCGAAGAAGAACAAAACAAGAAGGCAGAAGAAAGAAGGAAGTAGAAGTGTAGAAATGTAGAAAATAGGGAAAAAAGTAAATGAAAAACAAGAAAAAGGATGACAACGAAAGGTGCAGGTACCAGACTTAGCCAACTAGATAGGAAACGTAGAGGATCCTACCAGAGATGGGGTCGGACCACCTGATGCCTCTTTACTGCAGCGCCTTCCGACACCCGACCTATATAGGCCGAGCGCCGTCGTCGGCGTCGGTTACTAAATGGGTAGTTAATAATTAATTATCGTCATTAGAATTGCCACTTGGCATTAGACGCTAATAAGCGTAGAAAATTGTGGGTACCACGTATGTATACGTGTCGTTCACGTGTTGTACACGTATCATATACGTGTCATACGACTGTCATACACGTGTGTCCACGTGTGGTACACGTGGAGTACTTTCCCAAGTGTGCGCGCACAGTATACGTGTCCAAGGCGGGGAGCGCGGCCCCACGACGGCGGTGACCAGGCGTACAGTACAGAGTCACTGCACTACAGTACGGGAGGGCAACGACAGCAGCTGATGCCGCCCATTGTCAAGGGTGCAGACCACAGTCATATGGCACTACTTATGGAGTTGTTGTCTATGATGCGAACCATAATTTAGTTCCTCTGCTATTTGCGCACACGGTTGCGACTGAGTCTGAAGATTCTTGGACTATGGTATTCAGGAATCTGAAAAACGTGTCAGGCTTTGATGTACCAGGTCGAGTTACAATTGTCAATCAGGAAAAGTCTATTGATCGCTCTTTCGAAAAGACTATAGAAAATGCGACAGTATTCCTTGACCATTTGCATGTTAAGAAAAACATGGCTAAAGCATTGGGGAAGGAAAAAACGACAGGTCTCGCTCAATACGAGGAAGCCGTGCGCGCTCCCTCACGTAGTGCCGTGAACGCGGTGAAACGGACGTATGGATCGAAAACCTCCGAATATCTATCTCGATTTCCAGACACGGCTCTATATCGAGCATACGCCGGGCTGCAAGACTTGATTACAGCTTCGCAGGGGGACGAAAGCCAAATGAGTGCATCACTCCGAAATCAAATTCGAAGTGTAGAACCACACTCGATGTTACGAACTGTTCTTGAGTTGTAGCGAAAGGCATTTTTAAAACGACAGAACGTGGCTCTCAATTGTGAGAAACCTGTTCCGCCACACATTGAAAGACATTTGGCAATGTTGATCCGTCGAAGTAGGCCCTATCAAAAGCATGTCAAGCTTTTAGATGGCACAAACCATATGGAAGCAACAGTAGTCAGTGCAGTTGACGGAAACAAAACCAGGCGGGTGGTTCTCAATAAAGAGGAACAAGAGCCACCGTCGTGCTGTGCTTTTTCTTTAGACGATTCCATGTTTCCGTGCCGGCACGGAACAGCCGTGATATGTGAAAAGTATGGCTCAATGAATTTGTTCAAGTTTATTGGGGCGAGAAACTTGACAGTCGCGTGGAAAGAACAGTACGATGGAGTAATCTTTCCAATGCCAATTCAAGCAGATGTCGACAGGGTGATACTCGATGCCCATGAGCAGGTCTTTCCAGGATCTTCAATTAATATACCAGTGGCTATTGCTCCACCCCGCGGGAGACCGGTCCGAAATGCTGGGAAACGGAAGCGTTCTTTGTATGAAGCAGGGCCGGGAGCTCGAAAACGTTCTTACTCGTGTTCACTGTGCCATCTCAAGGGACATACGGCTCGCAAATGTGAATTGCGTCAGCTCTTTAAGGATGACTGAGGTAATACATTTGCCTACTAGATATGCTTAAATTTGTTTTCGCCCATCAAACTTGTCACAGCGGATCAGTTCCCCTACTGATGGAACCCCATGTACTCGTTTCCCCTACCACTTCTGTTACGGAGGGTTTTTGGCGTATGAAGAGGTTGTTTCCCCTACTGATGTGTTACTTTTCCGGATTTCCCCCACTGAGTTGTTATTTTTCCGGAATTCGCTTACTGATAAAGTCAAATGGCACTCATTCCCCTCCTAGTCGTGATATTTCCCATAGATTATAGAAGTACGGGTCCTTGGACACTTCGTTGACCTTCGCTGCACAACTGGGAAAGGCCAATACCAGCGCGAGGAGTGGTGTTTGACTGCGTTGGACACCGCCATTGGCTTCGTTGCGCTCTGTACCCCCAGAATGGTCATTTGCTGTTGGCGATTCAAAAAAGGGCGGGCTCTGGAACATAAACGGTCGTTCGGCGTCACTGAAGAATCCATGTCCCCAAGGCATATATCCCAAGACAATGATATTCCAACTTCTTCCCTCGTAGTGCCAAACCATAGACTTCAGACTACCAACTATCCCTCATTCCTTCACTTCTACAGTACCCTCCATGGGAACTCTCATGGCCAAATCCACACCCGTCGTGCCACGCCGCAATGGACTTGGTCCGTACCACTGCTTTCTCCAACAAGCATTCGTGACCGTTGACACGGGGAGCAGTATCAGAAAAGGAGCTTGCATTGCGCCCATGTCAGTCTCCGGGTTTCATTATAGGCTCAATAACCGCCAATTGCCTCTTAGAAGATGCTCACTCAACTGCTGAGGAAGAAGGTCAAATTATAGAAATACTGCTGGAGTACAGCCGGAATGGTCGTTGGATGCGACGTGATGATCTCAAGGATACAGTTCAAAATTTCGTTAGCAACTTCCCCTTGGACCGTCGTCAAAAACTGCGATTTAAGAACAACAGGCCGGGAGATAAGTTTTGTCGAAACTTTCAGAAGCGACACGCTGGGGTTTTGTCATTCTGAAAACCGTGTAAGCAAGACGCAAAACGTTATATCGCTACAAATGCAGAAGTGCTAACCAAGCACCAAGCAGCTTTAGAACGCCTCATAGCTGAGCACAAAATCGACGCGAAACGAATCATTAATCTTGATGAGAACGGCATGTCTGCTGACAATGACAATGTCAAACGATCTCGACACAAAGTGTACTGTGTGTCCAAAGAGAGACCGAATCCATCTCGAGCACAATTTAAAAATGTTAACCGAATTACATTGATGGCATGTGTCCATGCCAGTGGTGATTTAGCCAGGCCAATGTTTGTCCTTCAGGGTACGAGGATGAGATAAAAAACTGGAAAGCATTGCTGATGTCCTCCCTCGTGGGTCTATGATAGCAACTCGCCCAGATGTCGCAAGCGTTGACATGTTCAATTTTTTGGCCTGGGCGAGGCAGATTGTGCTTGACTTGAAGGACCTTACAGATAGGAATCGAAAGATACTTTGGTTGTGCGATGGCTATCGGTCCCACATGTCTTTGGGAGTTTTAGAGTTGTTTCGAATCAATAATTTTATTGCATACGCTCTCCCCGCCCACACAAGCGGAACGACACAACCTTTAGATGTTGGGTTGTTTTCCCCATGGAAACATATATAGGGGGATGGTGGAGACGTTTGTCGCGGGCAAGCCTTTGTTGGAGCAGGTTTTGGATGCGTTTGACGTATGTGCTGGAAAGGGCAGGGCGTACAAGTTTGCATTTACACACGCAAATATAACTAAGGCTTTTGAGGCAACCGGAGTATTCCCTCTGAATGCAGGGCGGCTTTTTAAGCACACAAGGCCTTTGAGCCATGACAATCCAGACCAGTGGGTCAGCATGGATGCGATGTGTCAACTTTTACATGATAAGCGGCGACTAGCAAGTGAGGAACTGCTTTATAAGCCTCAGGTATTAGAGTCGGGATTTATTGATTCCACAAATGGTGTGGTTTTGACAAGTGATGAAGCCATGGTTTTACTACGGAAAAGGAAAGTCAGAGGGTTGAGAAAGCCAACAGACTGGCCGGTAAGGAGGGTGCTAAGCTTCAGGCAGAGGTACAGGAGGCACTGAAATGCCGTCATGGTCGACGGATGTTTGAGGAATGGGCCATGAAAAGGAGGGCAGATATGTATGGGCATATTGCGAAGATACATCTCTCCTTAAAGGTGAGGCGCCTGCTGGCTCGCGAGCGGCACTCAGGGCAGCATAAGAATATGTGGAATGAGGAATGCTTCAGCGACTGGAGGAGAGAAAGGATGGAAGCGCTGATCAGTGTCGACCAATGGGCCCTGGATGACGACACGAACTGTTCACCAAATGGCATTGCACCTTTTGTTCCACATCCCTTATTCACCAAATGACACCGCCCTACCCTCACCGTCGACGTCGTCCAGACCGACCCCGACGCAGCCACCGCAGAGCTCTTGGCCCAGCTCAACCAGTAGCCCGCAGACGTCTTCTTCATGAGCGGAGACTACATCGGCGACATCGACTTGGCCGCTTTGGCCAATAGGCATCGCGAGAAGGGCATCGCTGCTACCGTCGCCTCCGTAGAGAAGGAGGCGAACACAGAAGCGGACTCCGCTGCAAATGGGAGGAAAGGAGGAAGAAGAATCCAAAGGGAGCAGTTGAGGATTTCGACATCGAAGGCTATGCCATGAACCAAGCCGACAACCGCCCCGAAAAGATGCTCAGATGCTCATACTTTTGTCACATAGGATTGATTTTTTTGGGCCAAGTTTGATAAATTGTCCTTTTTTGAGGACGTTTTTTCGTCCAAGTTGGTCCATTGTTCGCGAAAACAAAACGTGCGACACTGACGGCATGTTTTCGATGGTTGCGTTTCTGATTGAGCTGGGCCACGGAGACGAACAAGCCGCTTTCAGATAATCTAAAACCACGCCTGGTTTTAGATTAAATAAGACATAAAGTAATTGTACTGCAAAGTTTGCAGTAGAAGTACTTTATGTTTTATTTTTTTACAGAATCGTTCGGTGGTGAGGGCAACCCGCTGTACATGATTGAACAAGAAGCAAGCACGGCTTGATTTGATTCGATCAAACCAAGCACCGATAAGACTGCATGGGATCATGCACTGTCGTCATACGACCGAGGCGTTGGTGTGCGCACATACTGTATAGTTGGTTCAGTAACCTTACCATGTGCCATGTCAAAGAAGGCATGATTTACTTCAATCAGGCAAGCATGAGGCGTGGAATGTGCAGAAATCTATAGACCGCTATGTGCTTGGAGGGAGCAGCAGTGGCACTAGAGAGATTATGAAGCTCTAAAAAACTACAAATTTATGACAATTCTTCGTTTTGCGGAACACTTGTTGTTGCCGAACGAGAATTGCTCCCCGTAAAATACATTAACCCAGTGGAGATGCTCTTAGAGCATCTCCACTGGGTCAATGTATTTGACCAAAAAGGCAAATTTAGTAATTTGATCAACAGTGGTCACCCCCACTGGTGCATAAAAGATGCAAAAATTATAACCGCGACCACACTTATGGGGCAAATCGCTGCGATTTGCTCGGATAGCACCACCTGTTCAGGCTAAAGAGGCATCCAAGTGCAATCATTGCATTGGACAATTTTTGGCTGCAACGACAAAGACAGCAAACACTTTGTCTCCCACCTCCCACCCCACCGAGTAGATACATAGTTTCCAACTTCGAAGAAGCATACGCTTCCTCGATCACTGCTATCATTCATGGCTATGTACATCGACGACAACGTTTCTGGAAACGCGGTATCCAACCACATAATGGCAAAGAAAACAACAACAAGAGGAGCCAGCTTTACGCCGCTAGAAGACGAGGCTATTGCCAAATCATGGATTGCAGCATCGGAGGATCCAATCGTACGTGCAGAACAAAAGTGAAACGACTTCTTCACTAAGATTCGGCAACTCCACAACTCGAAGTTCAAGCCTGCAAACCGAGTAGATAGAACGATTGAGTCTGTTCGCACTAGGTGCAAAACTGTTCACAAGCAATGCATGCTGTTCTCTGGTCGTCACGCACGTATTTGCCGTTCCAAGCCTACAGGCGTGTCTCCAAACGATATGATAAAAATGGCCACTGCTCTGTATAACGGTGTTCAGATCGACAATATAGCGGACGACAGCGGGAAACCATTTAAGTTCGAAATAGCGTGGCGTGTACTTCCACACCGCGCTAAGGTTTTTGATGCTTCTGATGACAACAGAACGACAACTGCCCCTGAGCCTACGTCTACGTCTCCAGAGAAGTCGGAAAGAGCGGTGCTAGTATGATTGAAAATGGCGCTGATGTTGACGCCGGCTCAACATTGCACAAAGACAGACTAATGGGACGCAAAAGGGCTAAAGATATGAGGAATAGGGAGGAAGAGACAACTAAGAAGCTTCGCCTTGCTGCGGAGTCGGTCGAAGCGCAGAGGGAGCGCAACAAGGCGTTCAAAAGGCACTATGAAATCATGCTACTACTCATGCAACGGCTGGTTGTGACAACAACGATACAGTAGAGTACTTTCGCATCATGTGTGCACGCGTGCTAAGCGAACTACAGCGCGAAACCCCAAATTCCACACTCTTGGACACACGCGACGAGGAACAAAGCGAAGAAACAAATGCTTTGCAATTATAGTAATTTAGCGCTCGACGTGCAGTTCTCGCATGTACTCATAATGTCCGCACGAACGTCAGCGGGCCGAATAACGAGGCCTTCTGCCGCTGCTCAGCTGACATGCGCGGCGAGACCGCTATTCTTGTTCGCGCCGTTCCCGTAGGTGATTCATTACGAGTTCACGTGTTTTGAAAAATTCTCCTTCGTTTCTCATAAACTTTGCTACGGCGCAAATAGCACCAATTGACCCCGGTGGTGAGGTCGTTCCCCCTACTTCCACAGCAGATGTCCACATACGCGGCACACCATCCCCGACTCTGGCTTCCAGATATACACTCGCGTCTTCCATATCCTCGTTCTCTATTCGATATTCAATCATCATGTTGTGGAGTATGACAGAACACTCCATCACGAACTTTATAGCTCGGGTGTACCAAAATTTAGACGGTGTGTCCAAAATGTGCCACGTTCCTTTCAACAACCCAAATGCTCGCTCGGCATCCTTTCGCGCTGTTTCTTAGCATTTGGCCATGAGTTTTTCCTTCCTCGTCACCGGATGACTAACCGTTTGTACGAAGCACGGCCACCTTGGGTACACCCCGTCAGCCAACCTGTACGGTATGTTGCGCGTCTCACCAAAAAATTGGTACTCGATGGGAGGTGGGTATGTGCAGTCTGCAACTTTATTTGACAGTGTTGAAGCTTCCAGCACATTTATGTCATTCGCGCATCCTGGAGTCCCGAAAAAGGAGTGCCAGATCCACAACTGGTCATCAGCTATGATCTCAATCGTGAGCGCGGGCTTCCCCTCTTTCCCCTCGTCTTGACTGTGTAGAGCCGAAAGACAATTCTTCCAAAACCACTTCGAACAGCCTTTGCTCCCACTCATTCCCGGAAGATTTCTGCTTGCTAAACGGGCCAGGACTTTTCAAGTCCTGCTCTGTGGTACATGACAGTATTCTTCCCCGAAACACCCCACCACTCCTGTAGTATAACCACAAAAGAATTAGATTAGAAATTGGATCCGGCTCCGTAAGGCACGAACCTTACAGACAGCCGACACCACACGTGTACGGGGGCACGCGCCCCCACGTGTACTATACGTGTACGACACGTATGCAGTCAGCCCTGTCGGCTGACAGGGCCGACTACAGTAGTGCCGCATAGTACACTACGTACTGTACTAAGTTACGATAGACTAATTGTACATTAAATGACCGAGCGGACGGGCGGCGGCGAAGAGGGACAGGCACGGACTTGTCCACGACCTACCGCCTAGGTCTGACTTCCAGCTTATCCTAAGCAAGCGTCCGCTAGCTGCCTTAAGGCGAGACCGAGCGCGGGAAGAGGACGCCCGAGCACGCGAGCGAGCCTAGATTCACCTCCGCCCGTCAGCGCTGGAACGTAACCCAGCGCTGCTCCGGGGCGTCGAGGCGTAGATCGGCCCGCGCGTGTGCGCGTCCTCCCCCCGATCCCGCTCTACCACGCTACCCGGGCCCCGTGCTCCGGTTTCGTTAGCTGGTCCGACTTCCCCCGTCTTCTCGTACGTACGGGTCTTCCAGGACTAAGCATACACCCCTATCCGTTTAGGGGAGTTTATGCTGCAGTGGTCTCCCGACCTAGGAGACCCCGAGATCCTTCCGAGAAGACTTTCTTTTTCCTCCGCGCCCGTACGCGTCGAGATGAGTCAAGAATACGCCCCCTCGATCCGCTCCGAACCGGCGGATCCGAGGGCGGCCGCTATGCACGCCCCATCACCGCCATTCGGCGACGGCGACGCTGGTCTCCGAGACCGCGAGCTGTCGCCGGAGTCCCCCGAAGGACAAGCGGCGGCGATGTTCGACCGTATCGCAGACTACATCGAGGAAGTCCGTACTTCCCTCCGCATCGGCGTTACGGACGCCGTCTATTCGCGCTGCATGGACGAGCTCCGATCCATCCGCGAGGGGAGGTTCGACCGCGTCACCCAGTCGCTGGAGAATCTCCGAGCACTGGTCGACCAGTTGCAATCGCGACTGGTGCTCCTCGAAGACTCGCGTCCCGAGAACCCCGCTACGTATGGGGAAGGACGCCCCGCGAGGCCGACCTCGTCGAGAAGTCTTGACGCTCGTCAACCCCCCTCGGCGGAGCAACTTGGTGCCTTCGCGCACCTCACCGCTGACCTGGAGTCCACGCGGCAGCGTGCCCGTGACCTGGAACGTACCATGGCCGCAAGGCTGCCCGGTGCCCCCACGAGAGGGCCCGGTGGTGCTGTACCTCCGGACGCTGCCGCACCGCAAGGATGGCGCCCAACTGTGGCCGATCCCAGTCGGGACGCAGGAGAAAGACGACCTCCGATGGACGCCAACGTCGTGTCCGAATCCCAAGCTCTGCCACATGCCCCCGGAAACATGTGGCAGACGGGACGGGCGTCGTATCGTAACGACCCGGATCGTGGAGTAGCCGCTCGCGGATCCGGAGAACCGATGTTCTCCGTCGATCCCCGCTGGGGCGGCTACCCGCCGGTGGGCCACACCGCGCGACCTGGTCCGATAGACGTCCGTACGTTACCCGTTACCCCGTTCGGCACGCTGGGTCCCGCTGAACCCGGACTCGAGCCGGTACTTACGATGATCCAAGAGTTCAGCGCCGTCGCTGACTATCGTATGTACCGCTTGGATAACACCTCAAGGATCGTTACCTCGGGTGATGCGGGACGGATCGCGAAATACGTACAACGCTTTCGTGGGATCCGTCCCACGATGCGTAGCTTCGACGTTACGGACCCAATCCAGCTGCTGCCGTTCTTGAAGGATATCCGGATAACCTTCAACTCGCAACACCTGACGGAAGGTGTTGCGGTACGAGTTCTTGCGCACTTCTTAGAGCGCGACCCGGAGCGCCTGTATACGAGTTATACGATGCGTGGCCTCCGCGCCGGCCTGCTCCACGACGACGTGAGCTGGCCCGCGCTCGTAAATCAACTTTTGAAACGCTACCTCACGGACGACGTGTTAGGTGAAGCGTACGACGCTGTCGCGACGGCGCGACAGAAACCCCACGAAACGGAGAGCACCTATGCGGACCGGTTAGAAACTGCCGCGTTCCGGTGCACGGAAGTGTTCTCCGAACAATCCCTCGCGCACTACTTCGTGCGGGGACTCGCACCGGCGACCCGTGCCGCAGTTTCCGAGACCGTTCAGCGGCTGCCAAGCAGCCAGAAGACCGATCTACCGACTATCCGCCACATCGCCACGGCGGAAGGGACCACGTACCGCGCCCGGCGCGGGTTACCTCTGCCGGACCCGAAACCAGAACGAAAGGCTGGCAGGACTACGAAGTCCGCCGCAACAAGTTCGCCCGCTCCTACCCTCCATGTCGGGGAGGATGAGTGGCAGGCTGACCCAGTCCTCATTACGCAAGGAACGGGGCCCGTGGGAGGACGATCTCCCGCGCCAATGTCGACCGGAACGACATCCAGTTACGCGACCGCCTTCGCGCACAATCCAAGAGTGGCACGGGGTACGGACCCCTGGGTCGTAGAGCTCGACATCTCCAATCGAGATGCAGGAGCCGAAGCCCCTCGCGTACCCCTCCTCACCGATGAGGAGGCGCGTCACGCGGCGACCTTCGCCTCAACGGATGGCAGCGCGTACGTGTGCTGGCTGTGCCGTACGTACGGGCACGCCATGTACGCGTGCCCGTTCCTGTCCCCGGAACAACGTATGTTCACGGCGTACAGGAACTACCGATACCAGATGGAGACGCGCCCCGGTGCGCGTAACCTCCTCCGGCAGTCGGTCGGCGAGGGCCGTCCCCCGCGTCAAGGTTTCCCGAATCGTTCGGGTGGGGGCGCACGCTTCGCCCCACGTGGAGGTGGGTATCGCCGTAACGAACTCGATCAACGTGACCGACCGGATTACCGCCAGGCGGACACAAAGTATCCCCGTCAAGGAAGGGGAGGTGGCCGGGACCGTTCTCGGTTACCTCAACAGGTACAGAATGCGATCATGTACTTGCAAGATTGGGTAGAGGGTCCGCATCCCCTACCCGAGGAGGGTCACGAAGGAGAACCGGTTCTCCCTGTCCCCCATATCCTGCGACGTCCGGACGTCGCAGGTCAAGGTCTAGAAGTACCCGAATACTTCGCCGATAACGTGGTGCCGCAGTGGGTGAGACGTCCCGACCCACGGGACCGAGGAACGGAAGAAGACCTGGCCGCCGATAGCCAGGAAGGTAGCTCCGATAGCACCGATAGTTCGAAAAAAGGGTAAAGACGGTTACGTCCACGCGGTCGCGTGAGCCGTCTTGTCCCAACGAACTCGACCGGTCCCCACGTGCTCGCCTAGGTCACGGGAGGTATTGTCCGATAATACACCCCTCGCCACCGGAAGCGAGCACGGTAGCCCCTGCAATGCCGATACAGGGGGGAGCGAACATCGAGGCCTCTGTAAGCCCAACGTTAGGAGAGAACAGCACCGGGACGCCCGTAGTACCGGTGATGCGTAATGAAAAGGACGGGAGTACCGACGACCGAAAAGAACCGGTCGACCTCCAGACTCCTGTGAGGCCAAGGGAGCCGACGAAATGCCCGCCACGTACGGACTCAAGCACCCGAGGGGGCATCACTGAGATGCGGACGCCCCACGACTCGGGCAGAAGGAAACGCAGGAGGGGCCAGAACCGAAGGCGACGACCTCGCCGGAACGATCTCGCCGAACGGGTCGCGCCCAAGATGGTCGACGGCATCGTATGCCTCATGACGTCCAAGATATATAATGTCCTTGGCTCCGTGACCACCGAAGGTAACGCGTTCAAGCCCCACACGATCGCCGTCGATACGTGTTCGGGCTACAACTTAGTGAGGAAGGCCGAACTCCCTCCCGACTGGACCCGCTTCGTAATACGGGACGCGCCATTGCCCCGACTGCCTTGCGCGAACAGTAACCCGCTTCGACTTACGGCGGTCGTCCGCCTTGCAGTCCGTTTGCGGAACACGACGTTCCGTATACCGTTCGTGGTGGCGGAACAGCTTGCCGTTCCCGTTCTTCTCGGAACGCTGTTCATCGATGCCCACGTACGTAGCATCGACATCTACGGACAGAAGCTCGAACTTCGACACGGTGGCTCCGTAGCCATCGTCGACAGAAAGGGGGAGCCGACTCCCCCTACAAGGCGACACGGACGCCAAACGAGCCGGCCGGATGTATGGGATGAGGCCCCGCAGGCGATCCGAATCGCCCGCTGGGTTACCGTCCCCGCGATGTCGGAAGCCCGAGTGCGCGTCACCACCGCGGGGAGGGGCCTCTTGTTCCTGGAACCAAAGCCCTCACTCCAACACCGATGTAGTGCAATGCGCCTGTTAGGCAGAGACCAAGGTCCGACGGTCCAACACAAACAACAGCAACAAAAACAACAACTGCCAACGGCACAGCGCTACGGAGTGTTCGAAGCTCCCTGTCCTCTTTAAGCGGGTTTGCGGCCCGCAGTAGCTCGGATCCCTGATAGGGGGGGCAAAGAGAAGGGCCCAGCCCGGGATCGGTAAATGGTGGTAGAGACTTGTAAAGGCGACTGCTCGACGAGTTCGGAGGGGTGTTTAGGTAAACCTGGTCCGATGGGTCGTAAATCCAATGCTCGAAGAGCGCCTTGTACACCTTATACCCTTGATAAGGTCTTCGACGGGGACGTCGCAACGTAGCCCGTCGGGAAAGAAGAAAACGTAGCAGCGCTACACCGTCGTACTGCCCGATGGCAAAGTACCAACAACGGATCGGTCGCAACCAGATTCCGATGGAACCAACACTGAGAAAAGCACCACTGGTGCACCAACACAAAAGCCCGATGGCAAATGACGTCACGTTGCGGATCGCAATCCTACAAGGTGGGACCAACTCAAGATTAAGGGAAATTAGGATAGGGAAATAAAGGAAAATTGATAAGGAAAAAGGGGACCCCCGAGCAATAGAGGATGCCGTAGGCTTAGGTAAAAGGGAGCGTCTTGGTAGAGACGGACTTCGACCAAGGCGACATTCAACTCCGGCAACTCGGGTTACCTTTACTGACTTGGTGGTCAGAGGGCTAAGGTATATAGAGCCCCGCCGGGGCGAGTACAGTAGCTCCCGGCTCTAGATTCTAGATCTAATTAGTAAATAAAATTAAATAATTAAAATAATCGTGCGCTTCGTCGCACACGCGTGTCCCCCAAACCCGGACTACAGTATCCAATTTTTTTCCTTTTTCACTTCCTTCCTCCCCCCTACCCGAGACGGGTATTGCACTACATATCCCCCTTCTGAGCGCTCTCGCGCAGCGGCTTCACTCCCTTGCTTCCCAACTCCTTCCTTTTTCTTCCGACCATCGGTCGCCGCTCGCGTGAGAGTAAGACGATCTCCATGTTTCCTTCATCGGATCCCACTGTCGGACATACCGCCCGCGGCCGCCGCGGTGTGGGCTTCTCACACACGCCTTCCATTCCTAGCGACCTTCCTTCTATACCCCGACTTCCCCCGAACACCAATGTTCCTGAACCGGTCTCTCATCTCGATCTCCATCCTTCATCAGCCCCTTGTCGATACCCCTCACTAGCCGAGCTCCAAGGTAAATACATGCGCGACTATCCCTTACTGTACGCGGCCACTCCTTGGTTTTCCGCCATCGACGTGCGCGACGTCATTAACATCGGGCGCGACTTTGCCGACGGTGCGGGGATGTTACCGGGTCACCTTCCCCTTCAAGCCATTTCCTCCTACGATTGGCGTGCCCGTGTCGCCATTCCCCCTTCTATCCTGCGTCGTTTCTCCCCTCGTGGCCGACAGGGCCTATCCCTGCGGTTCATGGAAGCCGTCCTCGACCGCCTCGACCTATCCCTATCCGATGCCCTCATCCCTCCGTCCTTCGGATGTGACAAGTGGAAGTTTCGCACGGAGGGGGAGCGTGATTACCTTGACAACCTCCTCAGCTGGACACGGGGTAACCCCGTGCTCGAGGCGGACCGCCTGTGGCATAACCAACTGACGGTGACTAACGATGCCCTGTCATACACGCGCGCAATCCTCCCCCTCAATTTCCGATATACGAAACGCGGGAACATCCCCTTCTTCCAGCATACGGTCCGATTCGAGCGTAAGATGAGATCGGACACGGGATATTTCCTAGCTTACCAAATGGTTGAGGCGGGGGAAATTGCTCAGTCACACTATCCCAACCGGTACCAGCAACTCCCCTCGTGGTGGGGACAATTTGAGGTCTGCCAAGGGTTTTGGGCAGAGCTCGGTCCCATCCTTACCTACTTTGGAAGCCATCTCATTGATCCTCGTCACCGGTTGTGGGTTGTCTTTTTGACGGAGTGGTGCGTGAAGGTAGCCGCCACCTTGCTCTGGGAGGCGTACGATTGTTGGCGGCTTTGGTATCTTCCTCCGAAGCTCGTCGAGCTCATGTGCCTTTTGGACTATACTGTGCCCTTGGGCGGAGCAGACACCGACTTCGAACTGCACTCCTTACTCGAAAAGATCAATCAGGTCGACTGGGATGTTGATCCCCCTATCAACTCACCCCGATCCTTCGCCAGGCGACGCCCGTCCTTTTCTCCCGAACGAAGTCACAGTGCGGCGGGTGACTTTGTCTGGTTCAACCCTTGTACATCCGCCTTGTGCTCTCCCTCCGAAGCGCGCCTCAGTCGCCAATTCGGCAACCAAGTTCCAACCCCTGACGTAGCTCCCATACGAGCCGTAGATCCCCGCGCAGACGACGTTTGCCCCCGACCGTCTGCTCCAGATTCCCCTCTCCCTGCAGCCCCTGCTGCTGCTCCTCCTGCTGTCGATATCCCCTCGGCAGGGCATACCGAAACTCTGTCGGTTAGGGAAGCATTGTCTTCCCCACCGTCCCCATCAATTCCCAAAAAGAGCGACGGAGCCATTGACATCTACTGCACATTGCTCCGCGCTCATGGCATCGAAGGTGAAGCTCTCCAAGGGGCTTCCCTCGATGATCTGCGAGTCCTTGCTCGACTCGTTACCTCACTCCCGAAGGAAAAATCCTTGGGTGTGCCGCCCCAATGACCTGCCGCTTAGAGCGACTTCCCCGTGATCCGTTCTCGGATTATTACCCGTTTGGGGTGACGTCTGGTTATTGACGTCATCCTGTAGCTTTTGGATAATAAAATGAATCACCTGCGTATCCCCCGTTACCTTCACTTTCCTCCTCTTTTTTTTTCTCTCTTTTTTTTTGTATGCGTCCCGCCTCTGCGGTCGCATCCCCATTTTGCCATTTCCTTCTCTTTTTCCTCGTCACATTTCCCTCCTCTTTCTCACACGTTCTCGTTCTGCCATCCTCCTATCACAGCGTGCGTCTCCCATTTTCCTCCTCATTCTCCCAAATTGCCCTTTTTGTGTGAGGCTGTCCTCACACGGTTCTCATAAAAAATATAGTAGAGTCGACGCCATACGAGCGACGTCATCCCTCAACTGTTATCGCGACGCCACCGTAGACGTCCGTTATCACGGTCAACAAAGTGGTAGGGGGGTTTTGAGGTTCACGAAACGTTAACAGAAATCTGTGGCCATTGTTCTAATCTCCCTCGCGTCGACACTGCAACAATAAAAAGATTCAAAAAGGGTGTCGGAGCTCGTATCACTTCATGACATTCCTGTCTTTGACGAATACGATCTTCTTCGTACGAGGTGCCACGAAATGTGACCTCCTCGACGGAGTTCTGTTCTCGCGCAGGCTTTAGAGCCTACAGTACCAAATCGTCGATACTTGGTAAAGACCTTGCGAGGGTTACTCGCCATTTGCACACCGTCCTCGTTTTCGGTAGTCGTGTCCGTCTTCCTCGCGTGTCCACGAAACATTTGTTCTTCTACACGCGAGCCATCGTTTCCCTTCGGCGAGCGCCGTCCTGCTCTCGCGATCGGATGCTGTACTTTGATGTGTGTCTTATCGACGGTTCCTGCTCATTTCCAGAAGGAAAAATAGTAACAAAGGGAGTCGCGACGGAATTAAAGTTGGGTGCAATGTCGACGGGCATCCTTCACGATTTCCAACACGTCCTTCCGCGACGCGGATCGTACTGTCAGCTTTGTACCCCTCGGGTCTTTCTCTTGATCGTCCTTCGCGCACCTCGGAGTGTCATACCCCTCGTTCTGGGTCCCGGTTGAGCCCCCTCTTGATCGTAACATGTCGGCTGACCGGCGTCCGTAGTGTGAGGTGGGGTGGGGTCACATCTAGGAGGTGACAAAACAAAATAGAAAGCAAACCCAAAACAAAAACACTGACAAAATAAAAGAGATAAGCGCGATCGGATGACGTTGTCTCGACAGAGGCAACGTTCGTCGTGGTCGCGAACCGTGTGCAGCTCACTTATCCCAAAAAGGCTCAGCGTCCCATGCGCTCGACCGCGTCGCTTTCTCCTTAAAATTAATTGAAAATTCCGAGCGGTGTCCTGCGTTCCACTTGGGCATCGCGACACTTGTCGATATTTGTGGGGTGTTGTTGCGGCGTACTCGGGGAGGTCCCGCGGCTTACGGGGTGGGCCATCCAACAACAACTGCCTGCCCTTCGGACTCTCCCCTCGTATCGTGGTGCGTCTCTTCATCCTCAAGAGGTACGCCTCCCGTTGTCACACACCCTTCATCAACAAAAAACCTTGATCACCCACCTACTACTATTAAGCAAACAGCTCAGCTCTTTCATCAGCTCTGTCCTGATAAGCAGTAGACAAATGTTCTCGAAAAAATATCCCTCCTTCGCCTCGCCATCCTCGGGGCCCTGATATTCAACAACTACTTCCATCACATCCCTCCCTTTCCGGTAGCTATCAACCAGCTTCCGACACCAGTGCTTTTCCCAGCTAGGGCCTTCCACCTGGCCTGTTTCAAAGACTGCGAAATGATGCGTAAGATCCTGAAGACTTACCCCTTGGCTTTCCCGGTTCGCCACATCTCGAATTTCAACCAACCCTACACTGTTCATCTGCATCGCATACTTTCTTGCGATGTCAACTTCGCCCGTTCCCCACAGATCCCTCAACACTCCCAGAAGGATCACATCCTGTTTCTTCATTACACACAATGCCCGGTGCATGTCCGCGAAACACGGAGATTCTTCGCTGTCACGTGAGTCCAGAAACTGTAACGAAGAGCGGAGCATTGCGTAGAGCGATTCATACCCGCCCCTTCCTTTCTGCGCGCCGATTGCCCCACTCCCTTTACTCTCTTTGATCGTCTTCAGGTACCGCGTCCACAACTTTAGTAGGTCCCCGGTACGAGCCCCTCTTGATTGTTTCACATTGAGTCCTGCTACATTCAGAGCCAATGGTAGTCCCGCACACATGGCAAGAATCTCCCCAAACGCCTCTCTCGATATTGGATCTTCTACTTCACCACGCGATGCCTCACTCGCATAAATCAGCATGTCGTACGCATTGCGCCCTTCTCTCGCCTCAAACTTAACTTGCTCCCCCAGATCTATGAGCGTCGGATCCCTTGTAGAGTACAAAACCCTGCTCGCAGGCTCACCATTTCGCACTGCCGTGCTGGCAAGGCTGGACAGTTTTAGCAGAACCCCCTCGTCATTGCTGTTGCGCGACCAGACATCATCGAAGATGAACAGACGTCGACGACCTGAAAACCAAGCTTGATCCCCTGTTAGCACCTCTTCCACCTCGGCCAGATTGGACAGCTTGTCCCCTTCTTCACGTCCTCTAGAGATGCAGACAGCATGGCAGAACCGTTGCTTCAGCTCTGCCTCTCTGGCGTCTTGCCTTAGAGTCGAAAAATACACCCCCGTTCGTAAAGCGCGTGTGTAGTGCCTCATCTCCTTCTGGCTCCATCCACGACGTAGGAACACCCGTCGTAGAGTCATGTTCTCCTACGTCTCTTAGCTCCTCCTCGGCCTTGCCCTGAATGGTGAGAATCCCGCCACGCGGGCGTCGGCCGTAACCTTGTCAAAGGCGGAATTGATCTCGAAGATCATCGCCTCTTCAATGTCCTCCTTGGACTTCTCATAGACTTGCTGACGGACCTCCGCGGTGCGGGGTCGTGTCCCTAATGTCTCAACAATAAAATAAAATAGAACAACACAAAAGCAATCACAAATAAAACAAAAACGAGACCGAACAGATATGAAGGTAAGAGTGAAGGAGGTGGACTATCCAGTCTATGTCCCCGTTCTTCCAGCGTTCTTTTCTCGCTTGGCACATCGTTACGCGACTTCGGACCTGAGTATCTCATCACAACGCTCATCCTACTCGTGCGCGCGCTGCGTCTACTTGCGGGTTGGCTGTCTGAAGGCCCCTCACCTGGTTCGTTCCATCTCATCATTCTCCTTTTCTCGACCCTCAGGTCGGCTCGCTATGCCCCGCGCGGATTACCGCACTGACAATGACATGTGAAATTCTTGGTTGCCACTATCCTGATTGCGCTTGCGCGATCTGCGCGGGCAAGGATAGTCTTTTCCTTCGGAAATACGTGACCGCCGCGCTGCGGGGCAATTGCTCAATGGGCTCCCACGTCGCTTCCTCGGGCGTATAACCGTACCATTCCACCTTCAGAATTAATTTTTCCCCGTCGTAGCCGTGGTCCACGAGCTTGTCGATCACATACTCCTGACTCTCAGTTCCTTCTTCCTGCGTGTCCAACTGTCGTTCCCCCTTCCGAAGAGCCAGCGGCTCATCCTCATCTCTGGACTTTCCGAACTCTCGTAGACCTGGAGGTGTCTCCGCTGTCGGCGTTTGACCGACTAAATTATCCTGGTCCCCTGACGTAGGCGCAAGGGTGTGAGGACGTTCGTCGTCCTCCGTTGCCTCTCCTTCTTCGTTTAATTCCGGCTCTCCCAGGAACTGTAGCGCTTGACGTAGGCCGGTTATCGGCGCATGGTCCATCGGGCTTGGGGCCAACTCCACCCTGTCTCGCGATACGCGTTCCTCCTGATCGCCAATGGCAATGACTACCGTATGTTGGTCCGATCTTCTGACCTGATAAGGTCCTGTAGCGACTTGTGCCAACTTGTGTTTCGGTTCGCTAGCCGTGCCCTGCTCCTTCCGGAGGAACACGTAGGACCCTGGTGGGATCTCGTATTGCGGTTTGCGAAGGCGTGCGTCGAAATTTCGCTTGTACCGGGCTTGTTCCTTTCGCAAACTCCTATCGGCGCTTCGCATTAGGCTCTCCAACCACGACTGCCATTTCAGGTAGTATGCTCGTGACGAGCTGAAATTCTCCAATGTTGGTTGCGCTTGTAACGCAATGTTTCTCGGCGCCCGAGCCAACACCAGCTCGAAGGGCGCAATGTTCGTAGTTCGATGAACTTGTGTGTTGTAGGCGAACGTCACAGCGTCGCTAAATAAGTCCCAGTCCTTGGGATGCTCTCCAACGTATTTTCGCAACGCGGAAGTCAGCGTGCGGTTAAATCTCTCAACTTGGCCGTTGGCTTGCGGGTGGTACGTAGTCGTGAACACATTGCGTATGCCCAGAATTCGGCAGACATTCTGAAAGAACCGGGCCGTGAACTGTGTTCCATTGTCGGACAGTAGCTTGACCGGCGGTCCGTACACGAATACCCAATGGTGAACGAAGGCTTGTGCGATGTGAGCAGCTGATATCTTCTTCAACGGTACGGTTCGTACCAGTTTCGAGTATCGATCGCTGATCACGAGAATATACCGATTTCCTCGCTTAGTTGTAATTAGCTCGCCGAGGATGTCGATGGCGACAAACTCCAGCGGGGCTTTGGGCGTGAACAGCTTCATTTCCTTCGTGTTTTTTCTTAACTTCACCCTTTCCCGCGCACATGCGGCGCAATTCTTCGCGACTGCATAGCAGTCTAGGGCCATCGTAGGCCAATAAAAATATCTTCTCAAAGTCTTGTAAAGTTTCCTGCCTCCCGGGTGGCCTGCCAATTTTGCGTAGTGGCTCAACCCTAGGACGCGGTCCCTTAACGATTGTGGTATTACCACTTGTACAAACTCTGCCGCGGTACGGCATAGAGTTCCTTCGAGTTCCTCGGTCTCCGTGCTGAACGTTCTCACCTTTCCGGCGTCCATTTCTTCCTTGATGCGGTTGCAGAAGGGGTCGACGGCTTGCTCGCGAATGAGCTCCTCCGGAGTGACAGCTTGGAATTGATCGAGGCGATCAGGGGCGGTCCCCCCCTCAAGAGCGAGGATGTCGTCTATCGCGTCAAAACTTTCCTCGTCCTCCACTGTACTCTCGGCCGGTTCGGCCATAAAGCAAGGGATTTCGTCGTCGATTTCGTCGACGGTTTCTCCTGCGGTTCGCAACCTTGACAAGGCGTCCGCCTGGCTGATAGCCTTTCCCTTTTTGTACTTGATTTCAAAATCGAATTCCGAGAGGCGGAGCCTCCATCGGATTAATCTCCCGCTGGGGTCGGTTACGTTCATCAACCACCTCAATGAGGCATGGTCGGTATGCACGACGAAGTGCTCGCCATATAGATATGGTCTTAAGGTCTGTACGGCCCAAATTACCGCTATACATTCTTTTTCTGATACCGAATAGTTTCTCTCGGCTGCGGCTAACGTTCTTGAAAAGAACCCGATGGGTTTGCGTTGCGCATCCGGGTGTGTTTGAAATAGTGCAGCGCCAATTTGGTAGTCGCCTGCATCGGTATCTACCGAGTAGGGTAGGTCCTTCTTCGGCAGCGCCAACACCGGCGGTGCCAAGATGGCGTCCTTGAGCTTATGAAAAGCTTTCTTGCATGGTTCGTCGAATCCTTCCAACTGGACCGGTTGTCCTTTCTTCAGTAGTTGGTTTAGAGGCCGCGCGATTTTCGCATAATGCGGAACGAACCTGCGGTAGACATTGCAGAGTCCCAGGAAGCTCCTGAGCTGTGTCTGTGTTCGCGGGTACCGCACTTGTTCCAACGCGGCGGTTCGCGCGACATCGACTTCTAGCGTACCTGGGCGGACGACGTGGCCCAGGTACTTGATCTTTTCCACGAAAAATTCGCACTTGCGAAGCTTGAGCTTGACACCTGCCTTTTCCAATACGGAAAGTATTTCATCCACGTGCAGGATGTGCTCCTCCCACGACTTGCTAAAAATGATTATGTCGTCTAGATACACCAAACAGCATTTCCAACGGAACGGAGAGAGCAGGATATCCATTGCTCTCTGAAACGTCGCTGGCGCGTTAGTTAGCCCGAAGGGCATTCTTGAGAAGCGATACAGTCCTGAGTGACACGAAAATGCGGTCTTGTCGCGGTCGCACTCAGGGATAGGCATCTGCCAATATCCCGAAATCGCGTCCAACGCGGAGAAAACCTTGGTGTCACCAAGCGAGTCCAGGCACTCATCCATGCGCGGTAAGGGGTACGTGTCCTTCACCGTTACTGCGTTCAGCCTGCGGTAGTCTACGCAAAAACGCATTGACCCATCCGGCTTTGGCACCAGCAACACGGGCGACGCCCATTCTGACTGCGCTGGTTCTATCACTCCTGCCTCCAACATCTTCTGCACCTCTGCATCTTCTACTTCGCGGGCTCTAGGTCCGGCCCGATACGGGGCTTGTGCGATGGGACGAGTCTCGGGGATCAACTCGATCCGATGGACGGTGGTATTAATTTCGCCAAGCGTCCCATCCCACATCCTTGAATACTTCTTCAACATCCGACGGAACCGCTCGCGCAGCCGTTCCGGCACGTGGCTCAGGTCGAGGTCCTCCACGTCCGGCGGTGGCGGCTCAATCCTGCGTTGCGGCTTCGTAGATGCCGACGCGGAGAGCTCTGCCGACCGTTCTCCTGGCTGGTCCTCGCGCGCTTGATCCGACGGTTCGCCTCTTGTCTCGCCCGTAGGCGTCTTGGGGGAATTAGGAAAATTTTCGTTCTTCCTTTCTTGAATTCCGAGAACTTCACCAATGGTGGTTTTGCTCTCGAGCGCGGCTCTCGGATGCGGTAATAATTCTGCCACCACTTGGCCTTTTTGCACCCTGACAGGGTACGTCCTAAAATTCGCAACGAGTAAACGAAATGACCTGTCAGGCTCAACCTGAACGACACCATTCGTGCACGTCAACCCGTGCCTTTCGTACAACGACGAGTACGGCTGAACCACCACCAAGCCCGCCCTCTTCGAGGTGCATTCCACGACGCGTTGCGTCCCTGGCTCGATAGTTGTGGCTCTTGCCACTTTTACCTTAGGGGAAATTCGCTCCCCCTTTCCATCATTCTCGTCCTCTCCCGCGACGAGATTCTTCTTCCCTTTTCTCGTCGAGAACCGCCTAACTATGGGAACCTCCGAGAAATCCGCCAACTCAACCGTTTTCTTCCTTGGATAAATTGCTTCCACAAACCGGTCACAGTAGTCCGCGCCTAGAATTAGCGGGACGGCTAGTTTTTCGCATACAATAAACTCGGCTGCGGCCACAAATTTTCCAAGCCTCACAGGCATTCTAATTGTGCCGAGAGTCCGGAGTGGCCTATTGTTCGCGTCGCCGATATCTTGGGTCGGTCCGTAGGACACTAGAGATTCCATTCCAGCTGGGAGTTCCGATTTTCGCACAAGGTTTGGTCCCGCGCCGGTGTCTAAAACAGACAACACCCGGCTCATCAATCCAATTGTGGGTCCGATGTCCGCGTAAACTTTGTAGTTCTTTCGCGCAAGGACCAAAATCTTCTCGGGACACTCCCTTCGCTTAACCCTGTACCAGGGTCTTCGAACTTCTTCCAGCGGATGATCTCGGGCTCGGCTCAAAATTTTCTTGACTTGAGCTGGCCCTTTGGGTTTATCCACCAATCCAACAACCTCCTCCTCGAGGCCCGATTTTTCCTTTAGAGACGGGGAACGGGGCTGAGCCCCGGGCACAGTACATCGACCCTGTGCCTCTCGCGACTCATGCGAGATTCCCCTCTCTAGTTTTCCTGCCGTTGCGGGATCCTTCTCACATCCGACGACGCGGGCCCCGCGGTGGGCCCTCTGAAGGGTTGGTTCGACCTCGGCGTTGAAGCACTCGGCGTGCTCGCCGTCTGCGAATCGAACCAATTCTTGACCTTCAGGTAACTCGTCGATGGTATCCCTAACCTCTCCATCGGAGACAGCGCCTCGTAATTTTCCAAAACTCGGTGCATTTCCCGGAGGGAAAGAATGCACGTTGGCGCGGCGTGCCCCTTTTCATAGCAATGATAGCACACCAGACCGTGCGTCTTGACGGGATACGGCGTCCTAGGTCCTCCACGGGCCGGCGGCCTTCCTTGGCGTTGCGGCCTTCCCATCCAGCCCGGCCTTCGAAACGTCGTACCCTTGTCTCCCATCGGAATGCACGGCGCCGGCGTGTGGCCGCGCCCCCGAAACATCATCACGGGATCCGTGGGCTCTGAAAACGACTCCGTCGTGTATGCAGGCGCCGGTAAAGTTGACGACCCGCTGTCCCCGTAGTCTTCGTGTCCGTAGCCCTTCGATGGCTCAATGAACTCGCCTTCGGCTACTAACGCTCCTTCGTAGTGATCTTCGCTACTTCCATGCGCACCGCGCTCTTCTGAAGCGGACATGGACTCGGCTAAATGGACTGCGGCGTGACTTTTGCGACCGGGATAAGAAGCCCTCGGCTTCTTCCCCGCCCTGAACGTCGACGGCGTCTGAATCGTGACCTTCTTGGTCTTCTTGTCCTTAGCGCGGCTCGCCGAGCCATGCGCCTTCGCATAATTAACTAGTCTCAAAAATGAAACGTCCCGATTGTCTTGCCGGTATTGAGATACCATCGGCTTGATACTCGAATCGAGTCCTTCAATAAACATCGTCATCTGTTCTTCCATCGAATATACGTTTCCACATCGGTTGCTTGCGTCCGTCAGACGGATATAAAATTCCATCTCGTCTTCAGACGGTCTTTGCTGGACTTCTCGCAATGCGAGCACGGCTTGACGGATCGCCTCGTCGGTTGCGAAACTCCTCAACAACCACTGTACGGCCTCCGGCCAAACGGATATCTTTCCGTGATGGTCCCCGGCCGTCTGAGACACCGAAGTGTACTGTCTCAAGGCGATGCCGCTTAAAAATTCAGGCAACAGGCGGATCGCTTGCCCCTCGTTCATTTCTTGAGTATCAAACTCTTGAACTAACTTTGCCAAAAAATCCAACACAAGGACCCCGTCCTCTCCTGTGAACGTGTTGTCCTTCTTCACCTTAGGCGGAATATCTCTCCTAATTTTTCGCACGGCGGTCCGCCGGGAACTTGACAAATATGTCTGCGGGTTCCGCAAGCGGTACGTTCGGTACGAAAGTAACTTCTTGAAGAGGTAGTTGGTCGGATTCAGCTCCTCCAACTCCTCCCATCGCGGCCCGCGCCGCGTTGCGACATCTTCGGGCTCCGCGTCCTTGTCTCTCCGCGAGGCGGACGAAGTAACTCCGCCTCGTCTGGAGGAAATTTTCTTGCTTGACGAAATTCCGTTTCCGTCCTCTTAACGGCGTTCGGAATCGCCTGAATGGTTCGACGAACCGCCGTTACCATCTTCGGAGGGACCAAGCGACTCCGACTGTGAGTCGCGGTTCTCCGGATCGTCACTACAGTGACCCTTGCTTGCACGTAGCTTGTCCTTCTTCGAGGGCTTCGACTTAGAACTCCGCTGCCGAGCGGGCTTGTCCCTCTTCGACCGACGGTCGCCCTCTCTACCCGAAGGGAGCGGCTCGTCGTCCGATTCTTGCGGAGCTTGATCCGCGGCCTGCTCGAGGTCCTTGAGACGTTGCGCGGCGCGATCGAATCGCTCATCGATGCTTGTTCTAAATTTTCCTAAGGACTCCAAGGCTTGATTCGCGTCGCGCCTCGCGTCCTTGACCGAAATTTTCAACGAGGCTAGGACCTCCGGCTCCAAACCGTCGGTCGCCTCACCTCGCTCCTTCTCGACGAGATCCACTCGAGCCGACAGCTCTCCCAAAACAGTGTGGAACTCGGATGCTTGCAACTCTAGTTGCTTCCGGACGAGGGCTAATTCAGCTTCGAGATTTTTCTTCGCTTCTTCGCGAATTTCGCTGCTCATCTTCTCCAACTTCTCGTCGAGGTCAGTCTTGTCGGCGGCTATCCCCGTAGGTGATTCTTGATCTCCGGGGTCCGTGGCCGTATTGGCCTGGCTCCGGGTGCGAGGACCCCTCGGGATCCTCGACGCTCGTGCCGATCCGGCTCTGCTCACCCCGGGACCGACGTCCCCGGGTGCGCTTGTTGACATCGCTCGTACGAGCGGACCTACGCAGCAAAAAGGTTACAGACAAAAGAAAATAAAAAAGTGTCCGTTACCCAGACCACTTTTGTAGTGCGTCTCCAGACCTGGACTTTCGTAGGAAAAAGTCTTGATCAGGTCTCCTGCACACCAAAAATTCTAGGTCGGGAGACCACTTTTGTAGTGCAATGCGCCTGTTAGGCAGAGACCAAGGTCCGACGGTCCAACACAAACAACAGCAACAAAAACAACAACTGCCAACGGCACAGCGCTACGGAGTGTTCGAAGCTCCCTGTCCTCTTTAAGCGGGTTTGCGGCCCGCAGTAGCTCGGATCCCTGATAGGGGGGGGCAAAGAGAAGGGCCCAGCCCGGGATCGGTAAATGGTGGTAGAGACTTGTAAAGGCGACTGCTCGACGAGTTCGGAGGGGTGTTTAGGTAAACCTGGTCCGATGGGTCGTAAATCCAATGCTCGAAGAGCGCCTTGTACACCTTATACCCTTGATAAGGTCTTCGACGGGGACGTCGCAACGTAGCCCGTCGGGAAAGAAGAAAACGTAGCAGCGCTACACCGTCGTACTGCCCGATGGCAAAGTACCAACAACGGATCGGTCGCAACCAGATTCCGATGGAACCAACACTGAGAAAAGCACCACTGGTGCACCAACACAAAAGCCCGATGGCAAATGACGTCACGTTGCGGATCGCAATCCTACAAGGTGGGACCAACTCAAGATTAAGGGAAATTAGGATAGGGAAATAAAGGAAAATTGATAAGGAAAAAGGGGACCCCCGAGCAATAGAGGATGCCGTAGGCTTAGGTAAAAGGGAGCGTCTTGGTAGAGACGGACTTCGACCAAGGCGACATTCAACTCCGGCAACTCGGGTTACCTTTACTGACTTGGTGGTCAGAGGGCTAAGGTATATAGAGCCCCGCCGGGGCGAGTACAGTAGCTCCCGGCTCTAGATTCTAGATCTAATTAGTAAATAAAATTAAATAATTAAAATAATCGTGCGCTTCGTCGCACACGCGTGTCCCCCAAACCCGGACTACAGTATCCAATTTTTTTCCTTTTTCACTTCCTTCCTCCCCCCTACCCGAGACGGGTATTGCACTACAACCGACATAAAGTGAGGTTGACGAATGGCGTCGCCGAGGTTCTGCCGAATCAGACCTTCGACGTCATCGTCGCGAACTTTTCGCGACGGGAAAGGCGGCTTCCGAAGCACACCGTCGTGGGATACGCGAAGCGCAACCCCCTCGCGATCCTCACGCCCGAACGGAGGGTTGCCGAGGGGATCGCGCACGCGCTACACCTGACCGACTTGACCGATCAAGTCGGGAAGGCCGGAGCTGGACGACCGAGCTCCGACGAACGGACGACCGTCGTGAAGAAAGGGGTGGTCACGGACGAACGGCCACCTCAAGACCAACCGACGGCGAAGGGTACTGTACCCCCGCAGAAAAAGGATCCCGAAAATCCACCGATGGATTGGGAAAAAGAAATCGACTTGTCATACATCGACGATGACAAGCTCCGTGGCCACGTACTCGAGATGCTCCGTAAGCACTCGAGCCTGTGGAGCGGTGCGCTCGGAACTATACGAGCGACGGAACACCACATTCCTCTCGAACCGGGTACGAAGCCGATACGTTCGATGCCCTACCGTAAGGGGCCCGCAATGCGCGAAATGGTCACGAAGGAGGTCAACAAGATGTTGAACGCAGGGGTTATCGAACCCGCGAGCACCGATTGGGCGTCTCCTGTGGTGCTCGTACCGAAGAAAGACGGATCTCTTCGGTTCTGCGTGGACTACCGGCGTCTCAACGCAAAGACTGCAGCAGATTCGTATCCGCTGCCTCGGATGGACGACTGCATCGACTCGCTTGGAGACGCAGCCGTCTTCAGCACGTTGGACTGCAATTCCGGTTATTGGCAGATCCCGGTCGCTCCGGAAGACCGGGACAAGACCACGTTTACTACGCACATGGGCACGTTTCGCCACTTGCGCATGCCGTTCCGACTAAAAGGGGCACCGGCCACCTTCCAAAGCGCACTCGACATCATCCTATCTGGCGTACGTTGGCAAATATGCCTCGTGTACCTGGATGATGTCATCGTGTTCTCACGTACGCACGGAGAACACGCGAAGCATCCCGACATTGTCTTGAGCTTGCTGCCGAGTGCCGGAATCTCCCTCAAGCTCAAGAAGTGTAGCTTCTTTCAACCGAAGGTACACTCCCTGGGGCACGTCATTTCCCCAGGTAAGTTAAGTGTGGCCGATACGGCGTCCGACGCCTTCAAGACGTTCACGTTCCCGAGGACGCTGACGCAAGTGCGCTCGTTCCTCGGGGCGTGCAACGTATACCGCCGATTTGTTAAGGGGTTCGCGAAGATAACCCGTCCTCTGACGGACATGACGCGTAAGGATTCGGATCCTGACTTCTACAACCCTACGGAGGCGTAACGGGAGGCGTTCGAGAACCTCGGGAAGTCCATGATCGCTCCGCCGATCCTCGCCCTTCCGCGGTACGGCCGTCCGTACATGATCGACACGGATGCGAGCGCCTACCAGTTGGGCTGCACGTTGCTCCAAGAGCACGACCAGCCAAACGATTGGCGACCCGTCGGGTATTGGTCGTACTCACTGTGCGATAGTGAGCGCAACTACAGCGCTACGGAGCGTGAGTGCTTTGCCGTAGTCTGGGCCGTCCGCACACTACGGCCGTACGTTGAAGGCACGAAGTTCACCGTCCGGACGGATCACGACGCGCTGAGGTGGCTCATGTCCCTCACGGAGAGTTCTGGAAGACTCGCCCGGTGGCGGCTACGTCTGGCTGAATACGATTTCACCATCCAGTACCGCCCCGGGCGCGTGCACCAAGTACCGGACGCCTTGTCACGCCTCGTGTCGCCAAGAGTCGTCGGCGACCCCCGCCCGGCCGTCGAAGTGGATGACGACATTCCCACCTTCGACGCGGGTACGACCGTTCGAGACGTATCGAACGAGCTCGCAGACCACGTCTGTACCGAAAATTGCGACCACGAGGTCGCACACGTCTTCGCGACGACGCGAAGCCAAGCTGGACCACGAAGAATGTCGCGCGTCCGAACGCGCGACGAACCAAGGGGCGACGACGAAGCCCCTGCTCTCCAAGGACCCAGTCCGTTCTGGGAGGAGAACGACGAGTTTGACGCCCTTGATCTCGAGCGCGCCGAAGAACCCGAGGTCGGGGCGCCTGCCTCCACGGTCGCTCCTCCGCAGGACGACCTACCGTCCCCTCTTACGTTTGAGGAGATCGCCGAGGAGCAACGCGTGGATGACTTCTGCCAAACCGTTTGGCACGACAGTCAGAGTCCCGGGACTCCGCGTTCTTCGAGGACCACCAGGGGGTGCTCAAGCGGAGACACCCCTTCGACCCTGATATTGTACAGGTGGTGGTACCTCGGACGCTCCGCGCCAGGCTCCTTCGCATGTGCCACAACCCCGCCATCGCGGGACACCCGGGCCAGAACCGTATGTACTACGAGCTACGTCGCGAGTACTACTGGCCCCATCTCGCCGCAGATGTCGCCGCTACGGTGCGGGGGTGTCGGACGTGCGCGATGAACCGGGTTAAGTTGCGGAAACACCTCAACCGTTTGAGGTTGTTCCCGGCAACTCGGCCGCTCGAGAGCCTGGCTATCGACATTCTGGGTCCGCTCCCCAAGACGAAGGCAGGAAACGATTCCTGCTCGTAATTACCGACCGCTTCAGTAAGCTTACGCAGGTCGTCGCGCTACGTACGATTACCGCAGACGCCGTTGCAGTCGCGTTCTGCGACGCCTGGGTATTGAAGTACGGCGTCCCACGCACGTTACTGTCGGATAACGGACCGCAGTTCAACGCCAAGTTCTTCCACAGCACGTGCCGGGTTCTCGGGATTACGAACTATATATAACCTATATACGTCGGCATACCATCCGCAGACGAACGGACAAGTCGAGCGATACAACCGGACGATCGCCTCAATGCTGCGCAACTATGTAGGCGAGCACCAAGATGACTGGGACGTGTACGTGGGGCCGCTTACGTATTCGCACAATTCCCACGTACATCGCACGACGCGGACAACGCCCTTCGAGCTCGTACTCAGCAGACCACCGCCAGAGTTCTCCCTTCGAAGAGTCGACGATGGCGTTCCTCCTGCCGACAGGGGGAATCAGCGAGCTGAGTTCCTAAAAACGCTGGACGATACGATACAAAAAGCCTACGGAAGCTTGCGTCGGACCCAAGCACGATAGAAACGCGACTTCGACAAGCGCGTTCGAATAATTAACGCACGTCTTAAGCCCGGGAATTACGTGTACCTGAACCCCTCCGATGGGGGAAGACGTCGAACAAACTCGCATCACCGGCAGTCGGACCGTACCGAGTGCTCGCGAATGACAAACGCACCATCACGATCGACCGCGATGGTGTGACCGAGCGCGTCTCCGCAGACCGCTGCGTGTACTCACCCCCACCGGCGAACGAGCCTCGGGCGAGCACGACTACACCCAGTGACCTTGCCGTCATAGTCAGGGAGGGGACGCAGTTCGCAGTAGAACGGCTGCTCAAGCACCGGGTCATGGAGGATGGAACTCCGGAGTTCCTCATCTAGTGGGCCGATTACGACACGCCCACCTGGACTGCGCGGACTCACGTTCCAGAAGAGCTCCTGTCTCGCTACGCGAAACGACTTCGAGCGCGCACCGGTAGGGACCTCACTTCGGACCTGAACGCGGACGTTCAGTCTTGAGGAAGGGGCCCTCAACCGTTCCGGTACGGCTAAACGCAACCGTTTCGTTACGGTTATATAAGTCTCTTGCAATTGGAAGACAAGGAACGTCAGGAAGGATAGGCCCACGGACGATCGCCGACAAACGCGAGGCATATCAAAAGAAAGTCAATACGTATTGACAAGCAAGGTCAGGGTTACGAACACCCATCCACAACCGTCGAAGGAGGATGCAGTACGAAGGACGCCACGGAGAGCAAGGCGTTTCGCTGGTCTCTGCCCGCATTGGGACTAGACAGTGCGTACTGTCTGACGAAAACATTACAGGCGACGACGGTCTAGGAAGGAATGGTTCACGTAATAACCGAAGGGACGAAAGAGCAGTCTCTGTTAGTGGCAAGAGCGCAGACGAAGCCCTCACCGAGAGGACGCGCGCAATGGGCTCGAAGATGCGCGCCGGTACGCGAGAGATGCGCGCCGGTACGCAACAGTACGCGTAGGCGAGAGGTGGAGGGTTCGGACGAATGGCCGGGGGCACGGGCCCTATAGGGCTCGTTGCACTGCAGCGCCAGTCCGCTACTGTACACTCAAAATGATGGGAGGCGTATGACAGCGCACCAATCACGGACTGATTTAATTTCTGCGGAAATTATTTTCGCTGGAAAATTGGCCAAAATTTGGGAGGTGATTTTAGCAAGCGCACAGGTACTGTACGCCGCTCACACGCACGACAGGGAGCACGAGACAAGCCAAATCTCCATCGCATCATTGAACTCTTCACTCACTCCATTCCTGCGATGCGGCATGCGATGGGCCATGTGCGACATTTTTCAGAACTGCTGTTTGAGTGTGCTCATCAACCCTTGAAACGTGGGGTAGCTATGTCGAATCGTCGCGATCCGCAACTGCAATCGGTTAGGCATGTGCTTGCAGCTGATTGGCAAAACAGGCTCGCGGCGATTACACACAAGACTCACACAGAACATTCTGCTGATTTGGAGTCCCTCAAGCGATTCTTACATGGAAAGCTACATACCCCCGCTAGTAGCAAGGGGACTGACGAAAGGGAACACGTATCAGAATCAATATTTATACGTCCAGTAATGGAGAAACTGTTGTCAGAACAAAACAGTACCACTTCAAATCGTAATAATTCGCATTGGAAGCCAATGCAACGCGATGGCAGGACAGATAAACAGCTCGAGTCACTGTTGGATAAAACTGTACTACCCCAAAATGATGGAAAACGTCGCGTGATGTTCTTCAGATTCGCCAGGAGGTATAAGAAGTTTATCGGTGGGTGCAAAACGTCATTCATGCCAGATATATGTGACAAAATCTCAACAGGACATGCAGTCCAGGTGCTGGTGCATCGCTCTATGATTACAAGTTTCGTTTTATCTCTCCCGTCGACCTCAGAAATTCTTCAAAGTCCTGAGGACTACATTCTCTGTGTTTTTGCCATAGCTAAAATCTTAGAATGGGAGGATGAATCGACTGCCGGACCCGTTGTCAAAATTGGCCCTTATGCTTTTGTGTATAGGTGCAATCGCTACGGCGGCGGCTTTTTGCGAGTAGACGCAAAAGACGACTGTCATCTGTTGGAGCTCAACGCCAATGTGCGTCGAGTAGGTTTGATTCATGCTTGCTCGCTTTCAAGGGCAGCACCAGAGTGCAAAGTGAGTAATAACGGAGAACATTTTCAGCACGATGAAACATTGTTAGAGGGGGGCAACTTCTACTATACCACGAGGGAAATGGGATATCCGCCTCGAATGGGGTAGTGTTTCGTAAGCAAGGTTTTGCGAATAGACCGATTTGGGAAGCCGATACAATCGCGATATACAGATAGTAAGCTACGGAAGAAAAGTGGCGAGCTGTACGTGAACCTCTAGGACGATTGCTTGTCCGATGTGAGGCACTTCAGAAGGATCTTTTGGGACACAGTTTGTCTGAACTCTGGAATTACTTGCTTTACTCTTACGACAAGAGCCGGCCAAGAAAGTTCGATTGTGCCTCGAATTTCCACGGGCTCATAGAGAGACCTAGAAAGATTTCGCAAATGCTGAACCGATAGTCGCGACCATCTCAATTTAAAGACTGAATTACCAAACGGCGCACCATTTTCAATCTCCACAGGATCAATTCCACATTTTTGCAGGCACTCTGAAATAGGGATGGCAATGCAACGTAGACCACTTCTGAACTTAAGATTAGTGCCATCAAAATGCCTGTTTTCACGCCACAGCACGTCGCATTTTCCGTCTGTGATGGCAGAATGAAGGCTTCCTCCTATACGAAAGACAAATGGAAACTTATTTTCATCGTTTTCGGCGAGCGTTCCTCCTAGTATTCGAATAGAAGAGTCGTCCTGCAGGTCCCATCCACAAATTTTGCGCCCCTTGACGAGAAGTGACATGAGGTCTGAATGACTCGTTAACCCAACACAAATTCCCACCTCCCGCAATGAATCAAAGATAATTTCAAGGCCATCCACGGCCTGGCTCGGACTCTGCGTTTCAGCAAAGCTGGGCTGAAAGACAGCATTTGGGCATCTTGATCTTGCGACTCTGGCAATCATTTCAAACTCTGCAAGAGTACAGTCCGTTGTCGATCGGAGCGCGGAGGTATAGCATACCCCAACAAAACGACCGCCGTCATTCTCTACCTCTCTAAGTCCTGATCTGTATCGTGGAAGGCATAGCGGCCTTTGGCAGCGCTGAACAATCTTATGACGCAAAAACCCGAGTATTCGGTCTGCTAGTATGTCACTCTGGCTCGCGCCACCGACGACTCGCGAGAATATTGTACCCTGAATTCCGAGCATCTTTTGCAACTCGTCTACCCTGATCTCCAGTAGTGAGACTCGCTCACTTTCACGTCGGGTATTGTTGGATCGGTCGCAGGATGCCTGTGTGCTTGTCTTGAAATCACTAAAAGAGAGGGCACCACTATTAAGCGCACCTAACGGTTCCGTACCGTCCGATTGAAGACTTATGATTCTTTCAGTGGCAACTTGATTTGCCCTTTTGTAGAATCTCCAGCTGTGTGTAGTGGATTCATTGCTCGTTTTAGAAATGTGCCCAAGCACGGATCCAGTAAACGTTGCGCGCATCGCCACTGCTTCATACCCATGCTTCGGCTCGTACCGCACCATTCCTGTCACACTGTCCCCTTCTTCTTGAATACTAGATACGTGCGCTTTCTACCATACATTCTTCTTGGCAGAACCACGGCATCGTCTTGCTGTAGCGAGTTGTATATGTAGCACCCATTTAACCTCCACCAATCCCTCCCTGTTATGTTGCCTCATATTCAAGCAATTTGCTTGTTGGTGTACGGGCACTTCGATGGGGCATCCCCGGCACCTGCCACGACACACATACGCCGTTAAGACAATATATGCATGCCTCTTATTCTTGTTTGACTAGAATATATATATATATATATTATATATATGTTTGACAAAACGATTGGCTAAAAGAAGAGTTCCAGGTCTCCGAAAAATAATCGAAATTTTTGAAATCTCCCATGTGAAACACCATTGTATCGGATTCGCGCGCTGGACCATAAAAATACCGGTGGAACATAAAAGAACAGTGTTTTTCGATTTTATGCCTTTGCAGTGACGCGTGTTCGGAACGCGGGTTGTACGGGAGACCACCCGGTGATAACCGGCAACGGGGTCCGGGCGCGATCGGCGCAGTAGGTAGCAAAAAGGAGGGTTAGAACAGGGGATCGTCCAGAGGGGGCGGAGCGGTAGGGACTTCTCGCGCGGTAGAGCGGTTAGTATCCTCAGTAGCAGCACGCGCGGTAGAGCGGTTGGGATTCGCGGTCGTAGATGGGCTCGCGTAGTGTAGCACGGCTTGTGCTATACTGGCGCGAGGCTACCACCGAGATTCCAGAAGCTTAGGAAAAGAACCCCAAGGCTTCGTGCCTTCTTTACTTAGGGTCGAACGTCGACTATATAGTAGTCGACGTCGTAATAATATTAATTAATAATAATTAATTAAAACACGGTAATAAATACCGGCGTACTAGCATAGACGCTATACAGTACGCAATACCCCCCTGTTAGGGTTATGATACCCGCTCACACGTGGGGATCGACACGCCTAGACGTGGAGTGACAGACTGTCCGTACTTCGACAGGGCTTACACCCGGCCATGCCGGGGTGGGTAGTTACACGATTACACGTGGAACAGGTACACGAATATCCGTGGTGTACACGTGGGAGGCGCACCCGTGAGGTTGGCATCCCGCGTATGCCTCGCGAATGAGGGAGGCGTACCAGTGCACTACAATAAGCTTTGAAAAGACGGGTTTATGGCCAATGAACTACTCATTTCTTGACAATTTCAAGGACAAGGGATCAAGTACGTGCTTAAACCGTCCCAAATGCAGCGAGAAAGAATCAAAAATGTTGCACACAGAACTCGCAACAGCGACAACAGGATTTTCGCAACCTTCAGAACACTTTGGCATCTACCACTGACCCCACAACAGGCTTGAGAGACGTGGAAATGCTTTTGAGCAAGAACATGAGTGCTAATAAATTCTCACGACAAGCACGGGGTTTCGAAACAGTGTTTCGGGGCATTTAGGGAATCAGAAAAGGGTCAAGCTGCAGAAAGGGACACCAGCTATGTATTTGACATTGGACGAGGTGGTGGCGGCCCGGAAAGCAAAATTCGCAGCAAGTGTTGCTGAAAAGGTACGTAAGACGGCGGGAAGGCAGAGCGTGACCGAAAACGCACACAGAGACAAGTTGCGAAGGATGGGGCTGGTTGCAAGTTGGGTCAAAAATCGGTAGAGCCACTTACAGTGAATCTGCAATATCAATATCACCGCCGGTGTGCTTCCTGAATGATTGGCTAGAGAGTGTGGAACTCATTGGCGCCCCATATTTTGCCACAGGTGTAGTAGTAGTTCGCTGATGGGTTCGGAAAGACGGCGAAACACGTGTAAGAATTACTCCCCACCGTCGTTGTAGCGCCGTGCCAAACCATAGGCGTAGTATTTAGCTGAGCCTGAGCTCGCAAAACTGAAAACAGAGAGGGGCATCAAAGCAACCTCAAGTTTCCACAGTGATCACTACGGCTACTGCTTGCAGGCACTTCGGTTATACTCTGATCGCCCACCATTCACCATCACGGTCTACAATAGGGAAGATAGTCAGACATGTGTCAGACGACCAATTCCCCACCGAGAATTACAACGCAAGGTGCGTCATTCGTGGCGACCTTTTTTATTCACCCAAAGCTTCTAGCAACCATTTCGGAATCCGTCCGCATCTTCCTGCGACTGCATGATCAATACAGCCAAGAAATTACTGCGAGCGCTGCGCAGTGTTCCGCAAACGGTTCAATCACGACTAAGGGAATCCGTCCAGTTAGCCTTAAGTACTGTGTCGACCCTGAGTATATAGAGTCATCGATCGCGCTCAACCTTGTACCAAGCGTCATTTCTTATGAGGATCTCACCGATTTGGAACCGGGATAATATCTCGAGGACAAGGCCGAAACTCTCAACACTCTCTCATTCTCGAGAGTCTCGATGGTAATGTTGATGGCAATCTCCGCATATACATGAGTGAGATAAGTGCTCACTCACACATAGAAGTTCTATTCATAGCACACCATGCCCTTCCTCGCCGTAACGGTATTTCGTGGCTACTGATAGGAAGCCAGAAGGTAAGGCAAGGCACATGCCATGTGCTTTCGGCGTCTAAGCCGAAGCCCGTCCAAAACAGGTGCGTCGTTTGTCCAAACCGACACACAAAACTGTGTCAATTACTACACCGCTCGGCATCAGTAGTATCCCTTCTCGGTTCCCTCTTTTCTTGATCTGCTGAACAGTGATCAATACGGGCAAATTCGAACGGAATTTGATTACCTCAATCAATATGAGTCTGACAACGGTCTACCTAGCATGTCTCGGCTTGCGCTTGACAAGATCGTCGACCGCCACCAGGGTGTATTCCACACATCCCTTTCGGACAGCTCACGGGCTCAGATCATGCCGCTCAAAATCGAGTTGACACCGGACGCCCAACTGATCAAGGTCCACCTGCCAAAATATTCAGAAGTGCAGCTGGAAGTTCTGACGGAATTCGTCGACAAAGTCATCTGTAACGGTATGGTTTACAGGAACGCAACGTCTCCATGGGCCTGTGCATCACTTTTGATGTCAAGTCCTGGGCCATCTCGCTTTTGGTTTACGGCGGACCTCCGACCAGTCAATAAGTACACGGTAAAACGCCAATACGCAACGCTCACCTAGAAGCATGAACTAACCAAGCTTTCTCGATCACGGTACTACGAAACGTTTGACTGGTTGCACGGCTACTGGCAGATAGAGCTCTATGCTGACTCGCAAGCACTGCAGTCACTCATTACACCGAACGGAATTTCTCACAGACAAGAGTCCTACAGGGTATGGCGAACGCAGTCACGCATTTGCTGCCGTCCCTCACCTAGGTTCTCCCGAAAGATCTCTTGCAGAATCTTCTCTCGTGGTTAGAATACTTCCTACTTTACCACTAAATCAACAACGGTTTACGCCAAGCAGTTTCCAAATTCGGTGCTTTCTGTGCCGTGCGGATTATTAAGCTGCATCCCGGAAAATGCACGCTGTTCGCCACAACCAACCGCTGCGGTGGTCGAATAATTAACGCAGTCGGTATCTGTTTCGATACAATACGGTTGGATGATTAGTCCAAATGAAAGCTTCGCAAACGGGTGCAAACCTCTAGAACTTTATTTGCTCACTCCAGTGGGTCCAGAGAGGTTTTCCGGAAATAATTTCCGGAACTCTCCCAGCCCCTCCACATATATTTAGAAGAAGTCTACAGCTGCGCCGTTAGTTGCACGAAACGTGCCGTCGCTCGTTGTCAGCTCACCGCCCTCGGTTAGGGCAACACCCAACAGGCCGCCTTTAAGGCTTGCAAGACCGCTCTAGAACGGCAAGTTACTCTGCCTCATCACAATGAAACCAAATGTTTGTGGGCATGTACGAACGCCTCTGACACGGTGTGGTCCGGGCTCGTTACTCAGGCACTGCCGCAAGAGCTTTCCGAATCACATGTGCAAGAGCGCCATGAACCTCTGGCATTTTTATCCGGACGGTTTTATCACACACAACGCAGCTGGTCTATTCTCTAAAATAAGGATCACGCCGTCCTTGTATTTCTCGAGCGGGTGCACTAGCTCGATGCCAGACCGAACGGCTTCGATCTGTACACAGATCACAACAATGTATGACCTTTCCATTTGATCGCTTATTAGTTGTCTCTGACCTTTCAAAGACGTCCCCATGGATGTTTCTTCGCGCGGCCGTCTGGTTGAGAACTTACAATTACTCATACTCCCACATCAAGGGGTCGAGAACGTTTGGGCTGACTTGTTCGGACGGTGGTCCGCGCCGGGCACGATCTGCGGTCTCGTGCGCATCACTGAGCTACCCTCAACAATTGAATCGGATTTTGAATGGCCCCCACTCTAGGCCATCTTCGACGCGCATAAAACCTCCTGCTCAGATCGATCTGATCCGGGGGTTATGCCGGCGATCGCCCGCACAACCTCACGGTTGAAGACGAGATTTCGGCCGACCCAAACGGTGCTATCTGGATCCGCGACACCACCTCGGATTTACAACTATGTCTATGCATCATCACGCACACAGGAACTGGTGGCCACTGTGGCCAGTCCACTACCGAAATGGTTGTACTTCGTCATTATTTTTGGTCATCGATGACCACTGCGATCCGGTCCTTTTTCCGCGCCAGAATCCATTGTCTATCAACAGCTGATTGGAGAATGTACTGGGTCTATTCGGACTGGCGGTCCATCGTACAGAGACCAATGATCACTTACAGTTCGGATACATTGAGGTCAGACCCAGCCGCAACGGTCAAAAATGTGTGCTCATGCTGCGTGATGGCCATTCGGGTGACAAATAATTTTTCATGTTCAGCGACACGTCGGCGTAAAACGCCGCAACGGCCGTCATTGACTGGTGCACAGCTATAGGAGTTCCGAACGGTTTTTTGTATGATAGATCTTGTCATTTCCGCAATGAGACGGTGCGCTTGGTGTGCAAGGGATTGGAAGACCTACATCATTTCACGCTACCCTACATGCCCTGGAGTAACGGTACTGTCGAGCGCCTAGTAACTGAACTAGTCCGCGTCTTCCGATCGGTTGTTTCTGAGCCCCACATGCGGTTTGAAGAGTGGCCAGACCTGTTGCTACTCGTTCAATGCGCGTTAATAATGCACCCTCACCGCATCGGAAGAATATCGTACCAGCCACGGCATCCACAGGTACAGATCCAACTCTGCTAAATTTCTACGATTATTCGAACCGTCTTGGTCAAGCCTGTCTGTATGTCCCAGGCTCAGTGCGTGCGGATTGTAAATGTTTCGGCAATCCAAGCCCGCATGGCTGAGCCCCACTCACTACTGAAAATGTTTGTACGGTCAATGTGCGAACGCAAGTAGAGGGCGGTCGATCTATGTAAACTACGGAAGTTGACGGAGGGTGCTTTCAGCTCATCGCACGAGACGATTTCTTCGATGGCGTGAAATTAGCGCTTCTTTGGCGCGGACCGATAGGGATGTTCAAGGCCGTTAACGACTACGATCTCCAAGTGGAAGATCTCCGAAACGGTTCAAAAGAAGAAGTGCATGGCACACGCCTCAAGTTTTATCGAGACTCCGCCCTGGCCAGGAACGCGATCATGTCGCATGTCCTGTCGTCCGAAACCGAAATGCCCGTAGAACTCTAAATGCAGCTAATCAAGGAACCGGAAGGTCTCAAGGTTATCGTCCGCTGGCAGGGACTACCGCATTCTGAAAACCCGATTAAGCCACTCTCTACAGTTGGCGAAGATTTACCACAAATGGTTTTAAATTTACTTCAGCGCAAGGACATTCCTACAGACTGGTTGAGAAGGCACGTCGGGATCTGGTACTATAATAGAGGTGAGTGCGGCCATCTGGGCTTGCCTATGGAGGCTTAAATGTAACAAACAGGGGTTTCCGGTAGATCGGTTTCTAGTGCAAAGATCGTTCTTTTCTTTAGTTATGTTATAAGCCCACCAAAACGTTACAAAACTATTCCGCAGTCGTTGAAGACACTAGACAATAAGTAATGGGAGCTCCTTAGGGGTTCTGCAAGTATCTTAGCGTCTTCTGCTTGCATTTTGACCCTGGGAGGTCTCTTGGTGCTCTTGTAGCCCTCCCCGTGACTGTCACGCCATCACGGTACCCGATAAGTATTTTATATATTCGTTGGTGTCAAGCTCAGGAACTTGCACTTGGAGTCCGTGACGAAGAGTACTACCCCAGCTCGGAGCCTCACTCAATCCGCCACGCCTCCCACACACCCGCCGGTCATTGTTCGCCGTTGCCATCAGATTCCCCCCGCGACGTTGACTCCCGCGCACGTCACCTTGCCTCTATGCAACCGCCAGCACACCCCCTTTTTGCCGGCCTCCTGCGAGGCCACGGGCCACAATTAGCCGGCACTATCACTGATGTACAACCCGTTTCCGTCGCCCGCCAAGCTGTACGCCATCTTAGAATTGCGCTGCCCATGCCATCCCTCTGAGTTCATTTTGAGCACCTCCTCCCCGCCTCTGACGCCCTCGTTCCGCTTCTCCTGCTGTGCGGCGATCGCGACCAGCTCCAGCGCGAGCCATTGCACGACACTGTCCGCCGCGCAACTGTACACCTCGTCCCTTGTGGGCACTAACGCAAAGGTGGTGAGGTTGCAGTAGTGCACGTAGGCGGCGCTGCGGCCGGCAGCACGCGTGCAGGGAGTCGCCGAGGCGGACGTCGCTGACGCCTCACAAGCCCATGATGCCGGCCTTGTTTCCCGTGCCGATGTGGGTGCCGGCCGGGTGCCACTCGGCGGCCGTGATCCGCTTCTGGTGGACGTGGCGTACGCAGCGCGCGACACGGGCGTCGAACTGGCGGCCGCGCAGCGCGACGCTATGTGCATGAAGTTCATCCTATCACTCCTTTTCGCTTCTTCTATCTCGAACTTGCCTTCTCTTATTGATTCAGAGAATGCTTTACTTCCTCTATCTTGGCATCAAGCTGCTTCTCTGTCGCATGCTGTGCATGTGCACACCCAGAGTTTTAACAATCACTGTCGTCAGAGTTTTCCATCATTAATTCTGGAGTGTCCAAGGAGGAGCTTCAGAATCTCCTCGTTGGACACTCCAGCGACTTCCAGCTGATCTTGAAGAACTTCTCCTCATTCCTCACAACCTGCACATCGCTCCCCACGCCCCCATTCCTAAGCATCATCTGTATTTCCTTCCCACGCTCCTCAAACATCTTGAAGCCCTCCTCGACAGCGCTCATATTCCTCCTATCCGTCTCTGCGGTTCCCTTCGCAAAGTTGAACACCTCCTTCTCGCAATTCTTGCCAACTACCCGCGCCCACTTGGCGCTGACCTTCTGCGACGCGATCTTATACGCCTGCTCGCGTTCCAGCTTGCCTCTGACAAGCTCGTGCAGCGGCAGGGCCAGGGCCTTCTCCCGCCCTCAATCATGCTCGGGAGCTTCTTCCTGAGCTGCGCTAGCCCCGTCATGCGGTCCCCATCCCTCGCCACCGCGTCCCCGCCGCCCGGCACATGCAGCATGTGCTCCATCATGTCGCCCTGTCCTGCCCTTCGCGGTGCGGCACGGGCAGCGGCCTCTCCTCGCCCGCCGACACCACTTGGCACGCCAGCCGTTGCACTGCGCGAGAGCATTGCCCAATGGGACGTGCCGTGGGCAAGGGGTGGCGGCGTCGGCAGGGCGTTGCTCCCCTGCCGAAGATTTTTCCAGCCTTCTCTCGGCATCATTGCTGTAGGGCTTATTCTCGATAGATTCCAGCGAAGGCTGCAGATTGGTCTTGACATTAGGCGCGAAAGCCTGGTATGCCCCGGACCTTAGTCAGCCACTACGCGGGGCGCATGCTTCTGCTGCTTGTCGTAGCAGTATTCCACGGCGGTCGGCATTCCGACTTCGGCGTTGGTTCCCATGCCACGCTCCAGCTCTGATTCAGAGTCCCAACGCGGTTCTGTACGGCGCGGAAGAAGCTCTCGCAATCGCAATGCAATCGGCAAGTCAAAGTCCTCTGCTGCAATGGGCGTAATGAGCTTGCGAATGAAGCGGGGACGTACAAACCACCGGTGGAGTGCTGCGCACAGCTATGTGGCCAGATCATTCCATTTCAGCAGTCGAGGGGCCTCCGTCGTTCCTTTTGCTCCGGCAAAACTCAAGTTCACCGGAAACGACTTCTCATCGGACTCGTGGCCGATCGAAATGCGCTTGACGACCGAGATTCTGATAGTGGATCGAGCAGCAAGAACAGGCCTGTTTTTCAGTACCATGGGATCGTAGTCTGTCGTTCATACATGCGCAGTGTAACAACAGCGTCGCCGGACTTACTTAATAGTGTGCTTGGTACTCCGCATGCGCCGTCTTCACCGTATGCCAATAGGCGCGCAAGATCTTTGGATGGCAGCAAGCACACCCTTGTTGCTGCGTATCTTCTCGGAGTGAAATCTAGAGACGCTGACCACAGTCCGGAGCGCGATGTTTTCCATCTCCCACAACGCAACAAAATAGAGGTGTGGGAAGACTACTGTGAACAGGAGAGGGCGCTTGGTCGCCTCCCATGCGGTTACACGCACTTCGTGCGGACCTGGAAGGAGGTTGCACCTGAGATCAAGACGAGACGACTGCACGGGTTTGCTAGGTGTGATACATGCGTCGAGTTTGACGAAGATTTGGATGGACCTCTGACCGCGGAGCAAAGAGAGGATACGCTGCGGAGACGGTCCGAGCATATCCAGTTCGTACGTGCAAGTCGTGCCATGTACTACGCGACAAGAGACGAAGCGCAGCTCCGCCCTGACAGCACGATTTCCTTGATTGTAGACGGCGCTGATCAAGTGAAGTACGCATTGCCACATTTTGCGAGCAAATCGAAGGCTTCTTCAATTGGGCTGGGTATTCCCATACATCTCATTGGTGTACTGAACCACGGAGGGAAGTCAGCTGGTGCCGGAGCATTTTTGTTCACTGCGGAGGACTACAATCTAACTGGATCCAACCTTGTAGTCGAGGTGATTCACGGAGTTATTACGTCCGAGAGTAACCGATTACAAGCCTTGGATCTCATATTACCGCCCGTGCTCTTTGTTCAACTCGACAACTGCACCCGCGAGAACAAAAACTCGTTCACTCATGGGCATTTTGAGCTGCTTGTCGTTCGAGGAGTATTCAAAAAAGTGGTGGCACGTTATCTGCCTAAAGGTCACACTCATGAGGACATTGATCAGATGTTTTCTAGGACTGGGGCAGGCATCCGTGATAAGAACATATGCACTTTTCCTGAATTACATGCCGCGCTTGGGGAGAGCTTCACTCCGCAGCCGATCATATCACATATTGACTCAACTATCAACACGAAAGCTCTGTTCGAGGTTAATAGGCTTCTTCGACCGTCCTCAGAGCTCAGTGGATTTACTGTGTACCACGAGTTCTCATTCACAGTTGACGCAGCAGGTGCCTCTACGTGTGAGGTCAAGCTTTGGCCAATTTCGCAGAGTTCCGTGTCTCTACTGTCTTCTGGGCTGCCGGGGGGTTTCTGCGCCCAGGCTTAAGTTTGGACCTACGAAAAATGACAATTCCTCCTCTTGTACGCAAGAAGAGCACTACAGAAGACGCGCACAGGATGACGCGACGCATTCAGGCAGTTGAACGTCGGATCGGTTCCCAGGCGAGCATGGAAGCTCTTAGAACTCTCATCGCAAGACTGACACTTGGTGGCGAAGTTCCATGCCCTTGGAACCTAAGCACTTGTCCAGAGATGAACGGGCATTACACACGCGATGCGGTATACATGAGAGAACGGCTGCCTGATGGGCGATGCGGAGAGTCGCTCTCGTCAGGCTCTGAAGATGAGGAGCCTGACTTCGACATGGATGAGATACCGATCGCGGGCGTGGAGTACAATGTGGGAGATCTTGTTGTGGTCCGACCGCACGTCACCCAGCTCAAGTTCGGGAGATTCTGGATTGGAGCGATAGTGAAGCGGAAAAAGACCAATCCTGTTCCTGGGCAAGAGCAACGCATCGCGGTGTTGTGGGTCCAATGGATGGAACCCGAAAATGGAGTCGCAGAGCTGACAGCTAAATTTCGCCCTGCGGTTGGCGATGCTGACGAAATCTATGTCGATTCCGTTCTCTGCAAATTTCCTAAGCTTCTTCGGAGCGGGCAGCTCCCAGTGAAAGTACAAAAAGAAATATCGAGGACGTTAGTCACGTGTGAATCTCGAGATGCTGGTGGCTAGATCAGCAGGCGAGGATAGAAAGTATTCGGCAGCGCGCTCATGGATTAAAAATGACGGACCAAGGCTTTCGCGGAGATTTAGTGCAGTTTATGAATATTCAGACTCTGCACACGGCGTTATAACGCCGTCGATGGCGGTTTTTTGATTTGCGGATGATAGTTACAACGGTTTGTGGGAGGAAGAGACGGATTTCTATGACGAAAATGGTGCCCGGAGCTCCGAAGTTGACTATGAGTTGGAGAGAAATAAAAAGGGAGATTTCATGTCGTTATCTTCAAATCCAGTTCCATGTTGTTGTTATATGCACACCTCGCTCAGCACATTAGTCCTGCTTGAACTGTCTCCATGTGTCAACATCTGTCAGTTCACGGCAAACTATAAACGGGTGACAGAGATGTTGTATATCCCCAGCAATCGCATACAAACTTCCCGTGAGAGGGAACGAACAAATACCCCTATGAATAATACATGGAATCCTGCTTAGGTAGGCCATATCAGTCCTCATCGTCAAACTCAAACTCAGCTGGGTTGGAAAGCCTCACTTGGACGTCTGGAAACCTTTTCTTCAGCGCCATTCGCCTCGCTACGAGGGCATCCATCAGCAATCTCAAAACGCTCAAACGCCTCTAAATCATCATGAGACTCCAGTTCCGGTACAACCTCGGACTCGACAACTACGATTGCATAAGGGTCCACGCCCACATCATCCCAGTCCCTTTCTCGGCTGACCTTAGTCAACTTTCTCCTCCAGGTGGCCGGTGCAAAGCGGCCGTCGAGGTGTATAAAATGCTGCGATAGGACGATAATCAGGAGGCAGATGCGGTTACGTACTGGGAAATGAGTAGCAACATCTTGGCGAACCGGTTGAACAATCAGGAGTGGAGCATTGTCAAGGAGGTTTAAGATAAGTTGAGAGAGGCGGTTGTCGCGAACAGAGATGTCAGGAGATCGATCAAGTGCAGCAACGCACGTCAGGATCGCGGCGCAGAATAGAGGAAGGCGAGGCGGAAAAACTGGTCGCCAAGCTCAAGCGAATGTGTGGGTGCTCGGGGACGCCGTCACGGGCAAATCACGCATTGGAAGGCGACCAGGGAATGACGATAGCGGCGGAAACGCACCAAGTGCGGAGACGGGGACGGAAGGCTTGGAAATTGAATATCAAAAGTAAAGAGAGGCTAGGAAGGGGGAAGGGTGAAAGATTAAATATATGGCTCCCAGTGTTCTGTGTACAATGCTCCACTCCAACTTTCTCGAACTCAACTTTCACATTTTTTGGCTCGCGAGGATCCGTCCCAGACGCATGAGCCGAATCCTGTCCACTGTTTACATTTCTTCGCTCGGAATCCACGCTGCCGTTGTTTCGATTGACGAAGACTGAACCCATTGTCAGCAAGCACCCGATAATGTTTATTCAGGTCATAAGAGGTCCAAATATATTTGTTGGCAGAAGGAAATCGTAAAACTTCGGAAAAACACTGTCATAACTCTCAGATCGCTGTAAGTAAGGGTATGATATCCCGAAATGTCGATATTCTTTGCCTTGGCTAATATTTTTGCCTCTTCCAAACACCGAGTATCGTTTATTCGTTCTTTGCTGACAGTGTTATGGGGATAGGGATATGAGCTGATGAACACGTCAACTTCTCTACGTGGCGACGGTCACGTGGTGATCAGCGTCGGCTAGGCTGTGCTGGCCTGCTTCGCATGAAGCAGGCCAACTCAGCCTAGCCGAGTCATCTCACTGTGCTGATGGCACTGGATCCTTTACAACATCGAGTGAGGACGCATCGCGCAGCAGCTCGCTTGCAGAGGACTACGATCAGAAGCAATTTGCTAGATTTATCGCACATCTGCTCGAAGTCGGCGAAATGGAAAGCCCGCCGGCCGGTGATGGTCATGAGGCCGAGAGCGCAATGTCTTTCGCCGACATGTTTGACGGCTTCGTGCACGTTGACCCGGCGAGGTGTGTGCCCGGTGCGCGCATTCGCGCTGTCTCTAAATCTCGTGTACGTGCGCTCGCCCACAGCATCTCAACTCTGTCTTTTGTGTCAGCTTCCGCGGCCCTGACTGTGTACAAGGCGCTGCCGTCGGATCTCGTTCAAGCCGGCAAGGCCGTTGACGACCCAACCGCCGAGCGCGCAATCCAAGAGGGGAAAAGACGGGAAATGTGTGGTATGGTGTGTGCGATGGCGCCGCGTTGCTCGAAGCCCTGGTTATGCTGGCAGAGGAGGCTCCCACTCCACAAGATCGCAAGGACTTCAAGGAGATGCGGCCACAAGCCCGACTGCTCCGAACGTGCAGCAGGCATTCCATGGTTATGCTGGGCACGATGCTTAATGCCGCGTCATCCAATCGCGTGAAGCTCACCTACGCGGATATGCTTGTGGCTGGCAAGCACCTTCTCGACCAAGTCAGAGCTGTAGATGGAGAGTTACACCTCGTGCGACGGGCCATGGACATGTATCATTCTCTTGCCAGTAATGGCCGCAGAAAGGATGCAGCAGCCTATGCCCGCGTTTCGGACAATTCCAAGTTTGCCTCTTCTCCCGCTCAGGGATTTGAATCTGAGAACACATTTCGGCAGCGCCTGCAGATTGCACGGAAGTTTTATTGGCCGGCGCTCCACCTCATGCAGAGCGTGATGACGGAGATCGGATACGAAAATCTCTGGACGTCTTCAAACACGAAGGCAACTGGGATTCACAAGCTGACTAGCCTACAACAAAAGATATTGATTACGCGCGTGAAATTTCTCAAGAAAGATACCGGGGCGGTGACAAAATCACAGGTGGATGCTGCTAGCTTTGCCATGACCGTAACGTCCACGCATATTTCTCGGCTACTCGGCTATCTGGGCTACAATGTCTACGTGAACGATGATGCTGGCCTCGAGGCAGTGGACGAGAACTGTACAGTACCAGAGAAAACCCCGAAGGGTGAATTTCGTCGCGAGCTGCTGCATATGGTGAACACTGGCGCGGCAGACAAATTGATTGCAGAGCAGATTTCAGACCAGGGAACAGCTGCTGACACCTCCCACATGATCCCGCGCGCACTCCTGCAGGCGGCACGGGCGGGGGGGGGAGGACAGCGCGACAAGATGCCGCGTAGCTGAGGGAAGGACTAACGTCGCTCAGGTGTCTCGAAACGGGGTCGCAGAAAAAAATGAAATGGGCGACAGCGAAACCGGTGGTCCTGCACTGGTTCAGCCAGAATTATCTGATGGGGAAGGCCCCCTTTCTGATTACGATGTTCAGTGTGCTCCACATACGCCGGGATTACCCAATGATCCAAACAATCCAGGCTCACCCACGGCTCTACAGATGCCCCTACCGAAAGGGAAGCAGGTGCTCAACATCGAAGCATCCGCTGTAGCAAGAGAAAAGCTCTCTTGCATGAATATCGAAATGTTCCGCGAGTCGTTCGAATTATTCTCATCAAAATCGTACTTTGGAGATCATGTTCGAGGCAGAGCAATGCTCGTCATTGTCGATCTACCCTGTAATATTGGCGTATCAAAGGGCACTAGAGACTTTATTAGCGCGGAAGATGTGAAGCGAGTCGTAACTCATGCAGCAGAGGCCTGTGCAACGCGTGGGAATATACTGCTTTTCTGTTCATGGCTGACCTATGTCCTAATTGTGACAACGCTACAGAACATGGGCTCGAGTTGTCCGGTTTACTTCAACAGAATACCAATTACCATCGAAAGGGAAGTAGTGCTTCGGCGACGAGCGCCTGGGAAGATGATGAGACCGGATAACGGACAGGAACTGGTTCTTGTGCTCTACAAAAGCATCGATCGATTTACGCATTTGGACCAGCCCTACTCATATCTTAAACATACGACGCGAGCTCGAACAGTGAATATTATCGACCATGTCCGTCCCTTTTCGGGTAAGTTCCTGTGGAACTCCTATTTTGAGGGATACCTCGATACGGACGACGTCTACAGCACTCAGACCTCTGGGCTCCGTGCGCCGCGCGGCTCGCGGCGCCGTAAGCAAATTCGTCCTGAGCAGAAGTCGATAGACCTCCTGAAAGACTTGGGTCTTGCGTACTGCAAGCCCGTCGGGCTCTGGTACGACTGCATGTGCGGAACAGGTACAGCCGGGATTGCTGCGCTTGAACTCGGATCTCCTGCTGTAATGACGGACATTGACTTCGACTGTATTGACGCATCCGCACCGCTGCTTTTGCAGCTTCTAGAGAAACGTAAGATGATGCAAGGAGCGAAGAAACATCTCCAGCGTAGCAAAAACACGTTGCCGGAGTCTTCCTCCGACGAAGGACCTGACAAAGCCGAGGTCTCATCCCATTTAGGATCCGTTTCTGAACAAGAGAGCCACGCTGGTGATGACGACATGATAAATGCGAGCGAAACCGATGCAAATGTTGAGCCAGGCAGCGGTGAAGGAGCAAGGAGCGCAATTCGTGATGGCTGCGATATAATAAAAATCGGCAAAGACGACGAAAGGGAAGAGGCGGAGCCGCCTACGAAGAAGCAAAAGATGGAGATTGCCGGCGGCGATTCTGACACGGATCAGCAACTTCTGCAGCTACTTGATCAAATGTCTTCGAGCAGAAATTTGCCATTGATGCGCAAGAGGAGGGGTCGGAGGATGACAGCTGCCAGAGGGTTTAGATGCGCAGCAGCCTCCATCTGCGCAGTTCTCAGTGATGAGCTGACGTTTGACATGAAATGCGGGAACATGGCGTGCGCGAGTGATGGGAATGGCGGTGGACGTCTGCATCATATGTGTGCAGGGAAGGTATGGATGAGCACTGCGGCAAAGAAGCTGGATTTGTGGAGCGAGCCAGCGAATGGCGAGCCGGGATACTGCTCCCTCACATGCTGGAAGATGGTAGCGAGATCAGCCCGCATGTAAAAGTTTCTTCCTGGCCTCTTTAGGTAGTGCAGGATGTTTTTTGTCTGAAGTCCTTGACATCTGTCAATGGTCCGCTTTGACAACGAAGAATAAATCACGACTTAGTGCACTCAGTAAGCACAGCTCTGCTGTCAATTTTCTCAGCTCTCAGTTAGGTCCCTACTGCGTTGCAGCAGAATAGTAAGAAGACGTGTAAGAGGAGCGGAACGGGGACAACACCGACGACCTCGGTAGTAGATTACAAGCAAGAAACGAGGTTCAAAAATGAAAACGATGAGGAAGCAAAGACAACGACGCACAGGAAGGAAACAAAAGCGGATGTCAGACGCGATGATGCTGAGGACAAGAGTGAGATGACGACATGGTACGGATGAATCTGGTGGCAAAGGCATTCTTCGGAGCAGGGGGTACTGACAAGCCATCGGAGCAGGGGGTACTGACAAGCCAGACTTTGATGCGATGAAGGAGGGTGAAATCGGACGGACTCTCCCCCACGGCTGTGGACTTGGGCGCAGAAGTGCTGCCAGGGTGGGGCAGCTGGGAGGGGGTCAGGATGAAGAAGCGTCGCAAGGACGGGCAGGCTGAAAGCGCGTTTGCGCGGGCCTCTCGCGAGCGCTTGGCCACGGGTCGCTCGAAGGCGCTCTGCGCTAGCGCGGACTGGGACCTGTCGCGCGTGATCCTGGATGAGCGGCAGATCAACCAGGCGACGCAGTTGAAGCTGGCTTCGGGCCCGTTTCCGTTCACGTTCGGGGCGCAGTGGCCGCGCAACGCGACCGCGCCCGTGTGCTGCGACCTGCCCACAGTGCGGGCTTTCCAGGAGCAGGTCACCGGGCGCATCAAGAAGATGGCCACTATTTCTTCCAAGCCTATCAGCCTCTCAAGCAGGCTTGCCGCCGTCCTGCAAGACCGCAAGCGCAAGATCGAGGCGAGCAGTGGGGTTTTAGCGCGGCATCAGCAGAGTTGTGTCACGTCCACGCGCTGGATTCGATCCGCCGCTTTGATCCGACCGCATCCCACCCAATCGTTACCCGCGTTGTGCGTTGTGTCACCCTCTAGTTTACTCCGCTGTTCCGTACGATAGGCCGGCCCCCGTCAATTCATTCACCTCCCCCAGCCTGCCAACATTTATTATTATACGCACCCTGCTCTATCCCCAGCCCAGCTCCCCTGGCCCTCTCCCCATTCGCAGTGTCTCACCCTCCCATCACAATATGAAGCGCTCTTCTTCAAAGCTCATCGGCAAGGCGAGCTCCATGCGCAATTTGAACAAGCTCGAGTACAAGTTGGGGTTCGACCTCCACATCGAGTCCGTGGACAAGATTATAGCGTCAAGTGATGTTGTCGTTACCTGGGAACGGGGAGCCAAGGTTATGTTAATGAAGGCTGCAAAAATTGACAGGTCTTCTCGCATCGCTCATTTCGGAGGCGAAGTTCTTTCACAAGAAGTCACTCTCTTCAAGAAGAAGAAGGAGGGCTCCAACTTCGAAGACAAAGTCTACAGGCTTGCCGTTCGTCAGAACTCTCAGCGTGGTAAGATTATCGGCAAGATTAAGCTCCTTTTTGCCGATTATGTTGAGATTCCGTCATACTCGAAGCGCGTGGGCGCCCCGCTTTCCTGTGGTGGCCGTATCGCCATGCGCGTCGTTTCTACGTTTCTCGCAGAGGCAAAAAATAGGAAACCATCTCGCGGCACAGCCCTCTTCGGCTCTTACGATCCGGGATCAGATGACCAGTCATCTACGGTCGGAGATGACGACGAAGGTCGGAAATCGATGCCGGTGATTCTCTAGACGACATCGGTGTTGACGATGCTACCCTTAACGTGCAACCACCGCAACCTAAATCGCAGCAATACTTGAGAAACCCCTCGAATCTTAATCGTCAAGGGAATACACCCGCTCCTGGAGATCCTGTACAGAAGTCAAAGATACAACGCAAGCCATCTGCGTCACCGAGAACCGTGTTTTCAGGGACTGACTTGTCACTTGGAACCTCATACAGCAGTCATTTTAGAAGTACTGAGACGGACGTCGGTGCCATTAACACGGCAGGACCATCACGGGTTGAGTGTGACAAGCTGCGTAGGGAAAATCGAGCGCTCAGGCGACAGAACGATGAACTTCTTCAAGACAAGGAATCGCTTGAACGGGAGCTAGAGGACAGCCGGTATGGAGAAGACGCAGAATCTCTTAAAAACTGATGGCAGAAAACACAGCTCTGAGACGAGATGTAGGGGATCTGGAGGTAAAGCTTTCAAGGGAGCCCGTCTATTCAGATGTCGTGCGTGATTTGCGAGAGGCGAAAATGGCACTCGCTATTCTAACTTTGGAGAAAGATGAGTTTCACCAGCAATTGAGAAAGCTGAGGAGGGGTTAAGAAGTGACAGGACGGTGTTCCTGTCAGTGAACAGTCAGGAAGTCGGTCGGGGAGTACTGCCACTGCAGATGCGACTTATCTGGCACCATGAAAGGGGGCCTTCATGCTTGGTAGATATAACTTGAAGATGGTTGGGGTTCGGATGACTACTAGTTCGACTTATGTGTGTAGCCCGTCAAATACAGCATTCCAGACATATATAAACGTGGAAATGACTTTTTGAACAACGAGAAAACGTTGCATCATCTTCGTATATTGTGGGAGGGCAAAGACGACCAGGATTGCCCCCGAAGTAATATCTACCTACGGTACATAGGCAAATCTCGCTCCGAGTCGATATAAATACATACACAACATCTAACTCTCGAGGGCAAAAAACCTTACTAGCTGCTTCCGCCACCGCCACCACCAGCACTGCTGCCATCTCGAAAAGCGAAATAACTGCCATCAGCCCCCGACCGCCGCGCCTCAGCGACAGCAGCCGTATCCAACCGCGTCAATTCAGGACTTGTAGTCATGGGCGTTTGATCGCGTCGATGTGAGTTCCAATCGTTCATCATGTCGAGTGTGATAAAATCGCTGTAAAAATGATGAGCCCTTCGCATGCGAAAGTTATACTCCGGTTCATAAACATCTCAGCCACTGGGTTGACCGTTATTCGTTCGGGCCTCGACTGTTTTCGGCTCCAGGACCGCTCTGTCGAGATAGGGAAGTGGCGCAGGTGGGTGCAGATACGATCGGTGACGACAGCGATGAGGGAAATGTGGATGTGGCATCCGGTGATGGAATGGAAGAGGCAATAAAGACGACCGGACAAGAGACTAGCAAAGACGACGTCCAGTACGTAAGGTTCGCGCTGCAATGTACAGTATTTAGTTGAAATTTTCATATTAAATATACACTTACCGGCTACCGTGATGGCGTGACAGTCACGGAGAGGGCTACAAGAGCACCAAGAGACCTCCCTGGGTCAAAATGCAAGCAGAAGACGCTAAAATACTTGCAGAACCCCTAAGGGGCTCCCATTACTTATTGTCTAGTGTTTTCAATGACTGCGGAATGGTTAAGCAACTTTTGGTGGGCTTATAACATAACTAAAGAAAAGAACGATCTTTGCACTAGAAACCGATCTACCAGAAACCCCTGTTAACAGTTGATCATCGCTGCGTATGAATACATGTGAAAACATTGCGCCCCGCCGTCGTCGTAGCAGCGAGCCAAACCATGGCGGTAGTATTTAGCTGAGCCTGAGCCTGCAAAACCGTGAACAGAGAAGGGTATTGAAGCGACTGCGAAGTTTTCACATAGACAGGGAAATACGGAGGTATGAGCGCAAGGACGGATGTGGACGGTGGAATACAAACAGCAGCCTCTGAACTAATACGTTTGTCGCATTTTTGGTGAAAGTAATCCGGGACCATTTAATAGGTGACTCACCTGCGCAATTTTAGGTTTTCTCAAGGCTCGGGGATAGCAAAAACCGTTCTGGTTGGTGCATGCCGTAATTTTCGCCTCTCTGGGAACCGTGTAGAACTTAGCCGCGCAGATGGGTTCCATAGTCTTGTCGATCTAACGTGTGTCCAAAGACGTCATCATCTTCGTTATAAGTTCTCCCCAAAATACCGGTACCGCCCCAGTTGGTGTTATCGGCAATTGCTCACGCGTCTTTACTGGCCCGGTCCACGGGTGTAATGGATGATTTTTTGCTCCTGAGAAAGTCCGAAAAGGCGTTTTCGCTTGTTACAACTGGGCGATACGAGGCAGATGTTGATCATGTGTCAACTGGGGGCCGATGACGACCTTTTCCTCTTCGTTTCTCGTTGGTTATGTGTGTTGCCTGCAGGACAGACTGTCCTGTGCGGTCTGACATTCCGAAACGGCTATTGAGGAATCTGATTGTGCGTTACAACATTCCCGGGTTCGCCAATGGAGGTTTTGGATCTACTAGGCTGGGATGGTCGTGGTACAAACTCGTGCCACTGTAGTATCCTTTTTCCCACGACTCGTGTACACGTGTATCTAGATAACTCAAGTACCCCGACGTACAGTACCAAGCCCATTTACACAAGCCTTGCCCGCTTTCGACACGCACACACGTGGACCTACTACCGTGCATGTACAAGTGTGTACTATGAAGCGGCCTCGTGAGCTCTAGCCGTTACATCTCGACCGCGATCTAGTACATTATATAGTGTCGTTGGCGCTTGCGCCGGGTGGGTGTGGGGACAAGCAACCATGGACCGAGGACGCGACTCTCGTTCTTGGTTTTGCGCGGTACTAACTAACTTCTTCTCGTTCACGCTCTCTCGTTCTCCTCGCTCGCGCCCTATGACTCTTGTGGCCACGTGGCGTGTTGCCTCCGCGCTCGCGAGCACGGTTCGCTGGCCGTGTGTAAGCCCCGCTGGGTCGAGAGCACCGCGTCGTGCGCTTCTAGTTTCCGTTGCTGGCGAGCACACCAGGGGTTACAGTGGCCCGAAGCCTCTACCACTTCCCCCTAGCTATCTAGTACAGGCTGCCACGAACAACCCTTGCCTTAGCACGTGACCTCGTTTCGCGTCCTACTACAATGGTGTAGGAGTTACTCTGTGCGTTGCGGTCTGAGCGGTTTAGTGAAGTAGTCGGTGTAGTGCAATATGGGGCTCTACAGGGGGTGAAAAGAAAGGAAAATATTTGGATATGAAAAGTAGTCCGGGTTGGGGGACACACGTGTGAATAATTGCACAGTTTCAATTTTTAATTATTTTATTTTATTTAGTTAATTAGTGGGCATTAATTTTGCTGATACGTGATGAGATCTAGGATCTAGTGCGGCGAGCTACTGTAGTGGCTCCGGCGGGGCGATATATACCTTAGCCCTCTGACCACCAAGTCAGTAAAGGTAACCCGAGTTGCCGGAGTTGAATGTCGCCTTGGTCGAAGTCCGTCTCTACCAAGACGCTCCCTTTTACCTAAGCCTACGGCATCCTTCAGCGCTCAGGGGTCCCCTTCCTTTTCCCTTTATTTCCCAATCGAACCCGAGTTGCCGGAGTTAGATCTCGCCTTCGTCGAAGACCGCTTCCGTTCACGCGACGCGCTTCCCTTCCACGCTGCTAACGACATCCTCTATTGCTCGGGATCCCATTCCTTTTCCTTATCCTTTATCTTTTCTATCTCTACATCTATTTTTACCTTAATTGTGTTGGTTCCATTGGAGTCGGTTGCGACCGATCCGGTGTAGGTGTTTTAGCCATCGGGCAACACGTTGTGTAGCGCTGCTACTGTTTCAAGTTCCGTCGGAAGGCTGTCGTAACGAAGCCTCCGTCGAAGGTCTTACTGTATAATACAGAGTTGGTACCACCTACCGCGATCGCGATCGCGCTGGTGAGGGTGTTTTTAGCCATCGGGCAACACGTCGGTAGTGGCGTTGCTACACGGTTACGATCCCGTCGGGTAGTGCTGAACAAGCCCCCGTCGAATACCTTGAATTATACCCAAGGTGCTGAAGACGCTCGTCGAGCATTGGCCTTACAACCCAGCGAAGCGCGGTTACATTCTCGTGGACAAGCCCAACCCGCACTCGACGAGCACTCAAGTCTTCACAAGTCTCTACCACCATTATCCTCCCGGGCCAGGTATCCTTCCTTAACCCCCCTGTCGGAGTGGAGCTACCGTGGGCCGCAAGCCCACACAAGGGGAAAGGGAGTCTCGAACGCTCCGTAGCGCGTGCCATCGGCAGTGGTTGTTGCTGTTGCTGTTTTTCTTCTTTTTGTTTGACCGTCGGACTGTTTTCGCGGCCTGCCAGGCACATTGCACTACAGTCGGCTAGATTTTCACTGCATGGGACATGGCGGATCTTGACGGTTCCACTGTGGATTTGATTTTGTATGAGGTGGTGCTTGATGTCAATACTTTTGCGCCGTTTGGTGGGAACCGAGTTTTGAGCTACCAAGATTGTAGCTTTGATGTCAACGAAGAGAGAGGCGGGTTGGGGTTATGGCATGTCTGCTTCGAAGAGAAGTCTTCGATGCCAACGTGTCTGTTTGGTTGCAGTGGTGGCTGCCAAGTATTCAGCTTCACATGTGAAGTCAGAGACTACAAATTTTCTTGCCTATGTCCAGCTGACGTGTGAACATTGAAACATGTGGGCAATGCCGGTTCTGGGTCTGCGTTGGTGATCATTTCCAAAGTTCGCATCGCTGTGAGTGCATAAATCGTGAGAAGCGTCCTGATGGGCAAATTTGAATAGAATACCGTAACGTTTTGTGCCGCTGAGGTTGCGCAGGAGCTAGTGGAGGTGGTCCTTGTGTGATCTTGCTGGCTTTTGCATTGCGGAAGCAAGCAAGCCGAGAGCTGGGTGTATTTCTGGCGTAGTGCTGTTGGCGAGGTATCCCAGATCGCCGATGGTTTGATGAAAGAGAAAGGACTGTTTTTGGTCAAGAGTTTGGTCCTCAGATGTGAAGGTGATAGCAGCTTTAGGAGCCTTCTAGAGGGAGCCCTGTGTGGTTGGTGTTGCAGGAGAGCATTGCAGTTTTCATGAGTGTCGTTCTGGCTACTGTAGGCTGTGATATGTGTATGGAGCCGTCTTTTAAGCTCTGCACATGCCATTTTTGGTATTTCGTCGGGAATCTTCTCCTTGATTTTTTAATGAGATATGAGAGTGGCATATACATCGTCTTGCAGCTCTGGAATGGACGTGGCAGAGAAGAAGTCATCCATATTTATGGCGTTGAGGACGAGGTCTTGGTGTGACGTTTTGTAAAAGAGACATGCGGCAGGTTCAGTCGGCCTGTAGCCGTGTGGCCCGAGGTGGTTAGATACGCCGGTATGATATATTCGAGCTGCTTGATGTAGTATAACCGCCGACGGCTAGATATTAGATTTAGAATTGGATCTAACACACCCAAGTACGGACCTTACAGCGTGCGCGGGCGCATATCTCACAGCGCGCGCGCACCTACATGTGTTCCACATATGTACTACACGTATGCTGTCAACCCGGACGACTGACAGCGCTATAGTGCGGGCCGGCCAGCACTGTCTACAAAGGCCAACTACAGTACCGTCCGTACTGTACTGTAGTGCACTAGACTAACTTGCAAAATAAATATAGGAGGAGAATACCGGCGGAGGGAGGAATGGTTGGCAACCCTTCAGCGACAGTCTACCCCGCCAGCTTATTCTAACGCACGCTCCGCCGAACCGCAGGAGTTAGTAGTAACCGGGCGGGTAGTGGACGTACGTCAGTACTGGACCTTCCACCAGTACTGCTCCGGGGAGTCGAGGCGTCAAACCGCTCGCCCGTGCGCTCGTACACGTCCGATTCCGCTCTACCACCCGGTACCGGCCCGTGCCTGGTTGCGTTGGTTGGTCCAGACCATCGGCACCGCCGATCCGGGATCTTCCGTCGAACTCCGCTAACACCCTCCTCCGCGTGAAGGTGTTTATGCGACACTTGATGTGTTCCGTATATGCTGTATATGAAAGTCTTGCTTTGCACGGATGCGTGAATGTGACATAGAATCGAAGGTGCTGTGTGATGTACACTGATTTAGTTTGTGTGAACCGTTCATGGAGGTATGCTGAGGTGATGTCCAGATGCAGCGCTCAATTCAGATATGCTGGTAGGGATAGGAGGAGACGTACCGTTATCTTGTGCGCCATATATGTGGTGACTTGTTAGGGGCCATAGTGCGTTACAGGGGTCATGCAGTCACCTCTGGCCGCGCATTTTGCTTTGCGGTCAGTTATACTTCGGTGTGGTTGCGTTTGTAGCGGAAAGGCATGGTGAGAAGTCTTATATGTTCATGTGTGGGGAGCATATTGTCTGCGAGCCACTTGATAGTTTCGAGCGTGTCTAATTTTCCAGGTCCACGTCGTGCGCCTTCGCCCATGCTGTTGCGTCAGGGTAGTTGCGCCCTTCGTGCTTGGTGCGGGGCCTCATGTAAAAAGCTGTAGGGTGGGCCAGTGTGGCGACGCTCTTGTGGTTCGAAGGATTGCAATGGTGTTGTTGGCTGGGTCATGTGTCATGTGTATGCGATGAAATCTTGCGTTCAAATTGTGTGGTATTTTTGGGTGCTTGTGTCCTGGAAGGTGATCAACAGGTGGTTGTTGGCAAACATGTAGCGAACATTGCAGCTGCTGGACTCGGGTTTTCGCTTGTGTCCATATAAAGGTATCATGCCGAGCTGTCCAAAGATGAGAACTCGTTTGTTTTCGCCGTTGTCTCGTGCCACAGCGTATGTGGGGGTGTTCTGTATCGCGGTGGGAGATGATGTTGTATTCGAAGGTTGCATCTCGTACTGATTCTTCCCAGTATCCGTCTGGGAGTTTTGCATGGTAGATGTTTGCCCTTGCCACATTTATGGGAGTTTGTCTAATTCTTTCTGCCTTGGAGTTATCTTAGGATTAATGGGGAGTGTCGTTCTCATATTGTGTACAGAGTGCAGCATTGGGTTGGAGCGCATAGTTCAACTTAAATTGTCGGGCGTTGTCTGTTCGACTTATACAAGGCAGACAGTTGCGATGTTTCAGCAGAGAAAAGAACTGAGGCACAATTATGCCCACTGCGCTCAGTGATTTGAGGGAATACAGTACGACGTATCTTGATACTGCATCGATATAGGTTTGGAAGTGAAGGTGGTCGTGGTTGGAGCACGGATGGATAGGGCGGCCGTGTGTCTGAGGTGAGGTATTCGCCCGTTCCATACTTACTGGATGTGGGCGAATCTGTAACGCCCTGCTCGGCGCAGATCGGTAGTAGCAATAACTCGGGGCTGTTGGGGAACACCGGTATGCAAGCGAGCGCGAGCGCAGCTGTTCCCGGTAAGGGGCAAAGCCGTGGTGCGCAAGTGAGAGGATTGACCACGACAGCAGCGGATGCTGTAAGGGAATGAAGGTGGCCTCGAGGGGACCGCAATTCCGTGGCGGTCTCGCGCTTAGCAAAGGGAACAGCCAATAGGGCTGTTCCAAGTACCTAGGTTTTCACGGATAGTACCTTTTATTTGCCACCCCTTGGCTCGGACGAGGGCTACACGCGGGGCAATGACGTGCGGGCCAAAAGGGCGAGGCACACGAGCTGGCGTGCCTGGCTCCGAAGGGCGCGGGTGGCTCCGCCACCGGGCCGGAGAAGAGGAGGATAAAAGGCCAAGAGAGCAGGGGGTTGGGAATAGTAAAGGCAGCGCACTCAGAGGAGACCTCTGCTGTGTGACTTTGCAGTGTGGTGTCGTTGTAAGGTCCTTGGTGTTCTCTTCTCCTTCGCGCCGCGCCAGGGTCTTGCCCGCTAGTCGTTACAGTAATTACTTGCACATTTTCTTGAGGGACGATCTCCTGCGCGAGAAATGTGGGAGGGATCGGATATTCACAGCCGCAAGGCTGACGGCGACACAGCTAAGCAGATGACACTTGTGGGGCTAGAGGCCCCACGTCTAAAGAGAATGGACGTGCCCTCGATGTCCAAGTTTCGTAGGCTACGAAAGGAGTACGTAGAGCTAGTGAAAGAGAAAAATCGCGAACCGGGTGTTCAGATTACGGCCGTGTCGTGCAAGAACTCCATCCCTCCTTCAGTGCAGTGGATGTTGTAGAAGGCGAAGTTCACTCAGGCCGAGTCTGCCGATGCCATCACCGAGGAGCAGCTCTGCGCCTGCATGGAGGAGAGGTTTCGAGTGGACTTCCGCTCTCTCAAGGAAGCACACTGGAACCGCATGGTCAGGGATGTGAAGATGGACATGAAGCTCAAGGATGCGTGTACACGTGTGTGGCAATTGGTCCTCAATTACAAAGAGACTTTGGAGGAGCACGGCTATCACAGCGTGTTAGATGAGTGTCCAGAGCTGGCCATAAGTCACATTCGAATTTGCACCAAACCGTCAAAGCTGGCAAAGCATAAGAATCGCCTACTGCGCATGCGCTCGCGCGAACGTCTCCATAAAGATGACTTTTCCGGTTTGTGGAGGTGCTGGTCGAAGAAGCCCAGGCCTTAGAACGCTTTGAGTGTGTCGACGACAACGATTTCTCTTCTGCGTCAGATACAGACCCGTCACCTGACAAAAAACAGAAGCTGAGAGGCAACAGCACGCCCAAGAAGCGCAAGGCAACAAGTGACGAGCGGGGCCGTGAAGACAATAAACCCAATAAGCGCCCTGCTCGCCTTTGTCTAAACACAGCATGTGGCGTCCAGCATTTTGTGAAATACTGTCCCATCACGTCGGAGGCGGACAAAAAAGATTTGTTGAGCAGTACAAAGCCAGGAAGCGCAAGGATCGAAGCTCGAAGAAACCTTTCGTCAAGAAGCCGCGCGGTGCGATTGAGCATGTTGGAGAGGGCGAATTGGACAAGAATTCGTCACTTTTTAGCGCTAGTTTTGCTCGGAGCGCTTTAGAGGCAATTGCGATGACTGACCAAGGGTCGTGTATCAATCTCGTGTTGCCTTCGTTGTTGGCTAAACTAAAGGAGGCTGGCTGCGCTGAGAGCGTAACAGCCTTCAAGGTTGCCAAGTGTTACAACATGGTGTCACGGAAGGCTGGGGTGCTCAAAACTACACATAGTTTTACCTCGGACGTCGAGCTCCGCATAAGGCATGGTTCCAAGTTGCTTCTCCGTGCGATGGCTTGGGAAGTGTCTACGGAGGAAACCAATAATGTCATCATTGGCATGCCTGATTTGGAGGCTCTTGGCCTGAACAATACTATGCTACTGGAAGCTGCCTGCGACCGCCTAAATGGAGTCGCCGACATGCCGGCCCTACGTGCAGAATTATCCCGGAATGAGGTAACGATAGGAGGTGAGGATCGCCCCACTATCGCCAGGCTGATGGGCGATGGAACCTTCCACAGTACGGGAGGGGCCGAAGTGGACGGCCTAGATGACTCGGACGTCTACATAGACTTGGAAGAGGACGACGATGCAGAGCGTGAGACTGTTCTGCAGGAGGCCGTGGCCCGTGCCTGCAGTAGTGCTTTGTCAGTTCAAGGGGAATCGCAGCTGTCGACCTTGTTTGCTTAGTACAAATCAATGTTTAGGATAAGGTTAAGCAAGCATGCTCCTGCCAAGGTGGAACCAGTGAAGGTGCAGCTCATCCCAGGTAAGAAACCTGTCAAGGTCAAAGCCAGACGGTACCTTGCCAAGCAGAGGGCTTTCCTGAAGAAGTATGTGGACAAGTTGGTCTAAATGGAGTTTTTGATCCCAAACTCCCAAGCCCAGTGGCAGGCTGCTCCGCTCCTCGTGCCAAAGCTCAATTCACAGGCAGAGTTCCGACTGGTGATCGATCTCCGCCCCGTAAACGCCGCCACTGTAAAGCAAGGGTGGCCGATGCCGCACATTGACTCAGAGATCCATGATTTTGGCGGAAGCACGTTATTTTCAGTTCTGGATTTCGATCGGGCTATTGGCAGCTGCCCCTCCATGAGGATTCATTCAGCGCACGTGAAATTGTGACGCCGTCCGGTACCTATTCATCGACCCGAACACTGCCAGGCTTGACAAATGCCACCGCGTATTTTCGAAGCACTATTGAGCCGCTTTTTCAAGAGCTCCGCCATATGCTGAAAGCCTGGTTAAATGATATCATCCTGCATGCTACGAACGAGGCTACGATACGCAGGGATTGGAACGCTTTTTGCTATCTGCAAGGAGGTGGGGCTGTTTCTCTCTGCGCGCAAATGCCGTTTTTTGAGAAGGAGGTGAAGTGGTGTGGCAGAATCATCAATGGCGAAGCTTTTTGCATGGACCCCTCCCGCATCGAAGGGTGGAAGGACATGGTAATGCCAAAAACGGCAGACGAACTTTGTCAATTTATTCACTGCTGCAGGTGGATGTCGCAGGCTATCCGTGCGTTCGCGGTGCGAGTAGCACCCCTAAATCGAGTGCTTGAGGAAGCGTATGTGCGTTCGGGTAGACGCACGAAGCGCTCCATCAAAGGCATTATGTTGCGCACCCTGTCCTGGGGCGCGATACAGGAGGAAGCATTCAAGGGCCTACAGGACAGGTTCCGCAACTCGGTGTGCCTAGCATACCCCAAGCCGGACAAGGTCATGTCAGTATATACAGACGCCTCTGATCAGTACTGGTCCGCTGTCGTGACTCAGACAACCGAAGGGCAGCTAAAGTCGCCCGTGGAAAAGAAAGCTAACGAGCCGCTTGCTTTTCTGGGCGCGGCGTTTCGAAAGGCCGATCTCGGCTGGAGCACTTTCGAGAAAGAAGGATTCTCTATCCTACAAGTGTTTGACAAGCTGGACTATCTAGTTTTTGGAGAAAAGCCGACACACGTCTTTACCGATCATCGTAACTTGTTGTTTGTGTATGCCCCTCTGGCGTTCGAGCCTGCGTTGGGCAGGCACGTCGTGTCAAAGGTGCAACGCGATCAGTAATCCCAAAACAGCGATCATCGTCTCGAGCACAGAACTGTCTTGACAATGTATTCGCGGACATGCTGACGCGCTGGGCCAAGGGATACAGAATTGACTCAGCTAGGTTGAAAACAATTAGCAGCCTCGTGAGCAGTGCGCACCAAATCACGCCGACGCCGGATGAGATTGTGTGGCCCGATGTGGATGTGATACGGAGAGGCCAGTCAAACACAAAGTCTCCGCGTTCGTCGGTGGTCCCCCATGAACCTGACGGATTGTTCAAGAAGAACGGATGTATTTGGATTCCCGAAGACAATCTCGAGCTACAACTCAAGGTGCTCGTGGTGTCCCACTGTGGGTCGATGGGCCACAGAGGAAGGGAGGCAACGGAAAGCACAGTGCGCGAAGATTTCTTTTGGGAATCCCAGAAAAAGGACGTGGTCAGATTGTGAACAGCTGTATTCACTGTCTGGCCACCCGCGCTGGAGAGCGCATCCCAAGACCGCTCGCTACTGCCCTTCATGTGGAACGGCCGAATGAGGTGCTGCACATGGATTACTTGTTCATGGGCGCCAGCACCCCCGAGCAGAAGTACGTGCTGCTGATTCGGGACGACCTGTCTGGATATGTGTGGCTGTGGGCGACAACAGATGCCACAAGCGACGCCGCCGTGGAGGCACTCTCGATGTGGATTGGGGTGTTTGGCGGCTTGAGTGGTTGGTTAGCGATCAAGGGAGCCAGTTTAAGAATACGCTCATGGATGAGCTGACCTGCGAGTTTCACGTAGCTCATCATTTTACAACGGCGTACTCGCCGTGGGCTAATAGAAGTGTCGGGCGGATCTGTCGCGAAGTCCTCCGGGCCTGCAAGGCATTGCTCTCGGAGTGGCGCTTGGCTCCTCAAGATTGGCCAGCCGTGATTGGGTGCATTCAAAATGTGCTGAATCAGGCGCCGCTTCGCCGCCTGGGTGCACGGGACAAGAAAAACCTTGCAGTGTTCCGCACGCCTTTAGAGGCGTTCACCGGCATGAAACCTGTGAGGCCCCTCCTTCAGGCGCTCCCGCTCGACAAGTACAAGCAAGCCCGCACTGAGGATGAAGTGCGGGTTCAACAGCTTGTCTCCTTGGAAACGATGCAATCAGCATTGGCAGACTTCCACCGTAGTGTGGCAGAACGCGCTACTAAGGAGAGACGGCGACAGGTAGACCGGCACAACCAAAAAACACATGTCAAGGCCGCGCAGTTTGGCAATGCAGATTTCGTTTTAGTTCGCCAGGCACAACGCAAGGGACACAAGCTGCAGTTCTGGTGGCGGGGCCCGCGCCGCATCTGCCGGGTCATTTCAGGAGTTGTTTTTGAGGTCGAAAGTGCTGGAAGAAAATCGCGAGACGGTACATGCACAAAGGCTGCTACTGTAAAGGGCTGACATGGATGGCTTCGAGGTCGAGCCTGCTCTGCTACAGCACGCGCAGCACACTGAGGCCAGATACGAGAGCGCCAAGAAGGTAAGGGACATTCGAAACGCAAGCGGCAACATCGAGCTGCAGATTGAATGGGATGGACTACCTGATACAGTGGACTTGACCTGGGAGCCGCTGCAACACGTTGCAGAGGACTTACCTGCAATGCTGCAGGATTTCTTGCACACCCCGAACGAGCGGGGTCTGAAGAGGCTTGCCCTTCGTATTTGCTCCATGAAATGAACTGGCACTGACGTACTAGTTCATGGGGCTCTGTAACGCCCTGCTCGGCGCAGATCGGTAGTAGCAATAGCTCGGGGCTGTTGGGAAACACCGGTATGTAAGCGAGCGCGAGCGCAGCTGTTCGCGGTAAGGGGCAGAGCCGTGGTGCGCAAGTGAGAGGATTGACCACGACAGCAGCGGATGCTGTACAAGTAGGGTACCCCTTATGTTGGACATGGCAACAAATTGTTGGACAATAAAGAAAATAAGAGAATGTATCTAAAATACCTGAAATAGAACATTTGCTGGACAGTTTTCAGCAACTTTTGGCGGTTAACGTCGCTATATCTCTGGAGCTTTTGATTCGCAGTGAATTTTCATGGCATATTCGAATTTCCCGCCCTCCTTACCCCCTTTTTCCATCGACTTACGCCAAAACTGCTTAAGCCGTTCGTGTTTTTGGTTCACCATCTCAAGTTTCGGTTTTCCACAATCACAATACAATTCCCTCAACCCGTTCCCCTTCTATCTCCCATTCAGGTTTTGCAAACGACTTGCAGCTATGACCAAAAAGAAAAGTCTCGAGCAAAAAGGAAGGCAGCTGTTCCAGCAAGCCGTCATCGCCACTGAGAATGGACAATCCACGAGAGCAGCTGCTGCGATCGCGCGCCTGCCCCGTTCCTCCTTCCACTACAGGCTTAAGAATTTACACATCGCACGCGAACCGCGTACTTATCTTACAGAAGTTGAAGAAACTGTGATTGTGGGGCTTCTTGAGCGCTATGCGCTGCAGGGCTTCCCACTTCGTCGCACAGACCTCTGCGACGCAATCAAGATTTTTGTTAGCGCCCTTCCCCTGGAGCGCCAAAATGCCCTACCCTTTGGCAACAACGTCCCTGGAAAAAAGTTTCTCAAGAACTTTGCAGACTGTCACCGACAACGAATCAATTTTGTTAGGGCATCTAAACAGGAGGAAATTCGTTGTGCGGCGCCCAATGCTACAAATCTTACTCAACACCTGGTGGCGCTTGAGTCTGTAACGGCCGAAAACAATATCGATCCATGCCGAATTGCAAATCTTGATGAAACCGGAAACACTCCTAACCGAGACTGCAACCAGACTGCTCGAACAAAAGTATACAATTTACTTGGAGTACAGCCACAACAGCGAAGCCCAGAATTTCTAAACGTGAATCGCATAACCATGTTGTTGGTAATTTTCGCAAATGGGGCACCAGGGAGGTCAATGTTCGTCTGTAAAGGAAAATATTTACAATTCTGAACTACTCTGGTTGATGGAAAACCGGTCGTGGAAACTTTGGCGGACTGCAAACCGAGAGGCCGCATTGTTACAACGCGAGAAAACGTCGCCGGGGTGGATAGCCACAATTGTATTGAATGGGCTAAGCTATTTGTTGACGATGTGAAGGATTTGACAATGAACAATCGGAAGGTTTTGTTGGTCCTTGATGGCTACAGAAGCCATATGACGCACCAAGCCTTAAAAACATTACAATCTGGAGGCGTTATCGTATACGCTCTCCCGGCGCACACAAGCGGATACACGCAACCACTCGATATCTCTGTTTCGGGCCATTTAAGGAGTCACTGCGCGCAAGTGTGGAGCGGCTGGTATCACCATGTGTGAGTAACAAATACGACATTTTTGATTATCTGAAAATCATGAGAGAAGCATTTTATCAATCCTTTACAAGAAAAAACATTGTTTCAGGCTTCGCGAAAGCTGGTATCTGGCCACTGCACGCGCCCACATTATTATCACGTCCACTACCTGAGTCGGCTCTAAACCGGAGTCGCATATTGACAGTTGATGAGCTTGGAGATTTGCTGGAATTGAAAAGATCTGAGAGCCGCAATGGACTAGGACTACGTCCTAGGCTGATGGCAAATGGCTACTTGGATACTTCCGCTGGTTTAGTTCTCACGACAACCTCCGCAATGGCGCCTGTGCATGGAAAATTTAAGCGAGACAGGGCGAAAATTGACGCCCAACAGCGTCGTGAACGCAATCGGGACGAAGCCGAGAAGATACTGTACGAGCGGACTCGGGAAACACGCATTTGGGTCTGCATGCGACGTGCGCAACGACGGACAGCGACATATGGAGATCCCCTCATTCTTCCTCGACCTATTCGCATCCGGAGACTGGTAGCCAAGAATCGCGCAGCATCGCATCGACGCCAGGAAAATGATGCCGCTGATGCTTTGCTTTCAATCGCAGTTCCGAGATCAGGCAGTGCCGACTGATATGTTTTTCCAGCCTTGTAATCATATTCTGATTAAAATGTTTGGGCCATGATTGTCATATGCTGTCCAACTTACGGGCTCCGTTTTTCCCATTTTGACTTGAGTGAACTGCCTGAAGAAACTGACCGTCTCATCTGAGAAATGCTCCGTGTTCAAATATGTGCTACAGGATGTGAAAGGCTGTGTTCTACTCTCTCAGTAGACATCAAATCGGCGCTCGGGGTCCAGTTCTGGAACTTTTTGGGTTTAAAATCTGAAAATTGTCCCAAATAGGGAGTACTCTACTTGTAAGGGAATGAAGATGGCCTCGAGGGGACCGCAATTCCGTGGCGGTCTCGCGCTTAGCAAAGGGAACAGCCAATAGGGCTGTTCCAAGTACCTAGGTTTTCACGGATAGTACCTTTTATTTGCCACCCCTTGGCTCGGACGAGGGCTACACGCGGGGCAATGACGTGCGGGCCAAAAGGGCGAGGCACACGAGCTGGCGTGCCTGGCTCCGAAGGGCGCGGGTGGCTTCGCCACCGGGCCGGAGCGGAGGAGAATAAATGGCTAAGAGAGCAGGGGGTTGGGAATAGTAAAGGCAGCGCACTCAGAGGAGACCTCTGCTGTGTGACTTTGCCGTGTGGTGTCGTTGTAAGGTCCTTGGTTTTCTCTTCTCCTTCGCGCCGCGCCAGGGCCTTGCCCGCGAGTCGTTACAAATCGCGTGCCGGTCGTGGTTTAGCATGGGAGCAAGTTGAATATGATAGACGGATTTTTGCGGTCGCCAGCGATGCAGGAAGGCCACGTATCGATCTCGCTTTGGCGATATGTTGGATGGGGCGATGGGGGCGTGGTTGAGCTTCAGCTTGCAGTGCTGTATGATTTTGTCGGTGGTGGTACAGTGGATCTGGGGAATGTTCGGTGCTGGTGCCGATTGTATGGGAGTTAGTGTATCGACCCGCAATTTAATATTAATGGATGGAGGTGCTCTGTTGGCGATGAAGTACGAACGGGTTCAGATGGGAGGATGGTATTGTGTTTGTGGAGTGGAACTTTTGAGTTTTGGTTTAGGGAGAGGGATTGTGTGCGCAGCTCTTACTCGTGAAATATGGGTCGAATGCGATTCATAAGCTTTTATTTCGGAGTTCCACGGAGCGGTTGCAATGGAAGTAACGCGAGAGGTCTTGTCGAAGAGGTATGTAGCTTGTGGTTTGAAAAGGATGTTTCCATGGTACGTGGAGATAGATAGGACAGAGAGTAGGTTGATTGTTCTGCTGGGTTTCAAGACGGCTGTAACCTTGAGAGGATGGACTTTATTCGTCTGTATGGCGGTGTTTCCGACGTGTGTACAAGGAACCGTATGGTTAATCGCAGTTTAGATTTTGTGGAGGACAGGTCGAGGTTTTTGGGATTGATGAGAGTTCTTCTCATATGTGATGTCTGTGCTTCCGAGTCCAGGATATACTTACAATGATCTTCGTGTGGGATGTAATATTAGGTGGCGGGGTGCTATATTCCAGAGTCGCTTTGGTTTTCAATATGGCTTTGTGCTAGACGTGCCGTATGGAATGGTTTCGATCCCGATGAACGAATTGTCGTACGGTGAAGCGGAATCGTTGCGTGGTTGCATTCTAAGTCCGTATGTCTGGGGCGGGTAACACCTCTAGACATGTGAAAACGGAATGGATTTTTCGGGATGGGTATGTATTTGGGGCTGCATAGGGCGCGGAGATACCATGGTGTGAAGGAAGATGTGTACCGGATTGGATGTGAGGTTCCTAGATCTCCATGGTTGTGGACGGGTCTAGAGAGTGTCGGCTGCCGGTATAGGTCAAATCAGTTGAACTTGTGCACGAAATCTTTCCTCTCTTTGGGATCGAGGGCGATCAGGTGACTGCCGATTTTGACAGTGGCGGGGTTGAACCGCAATCCATCAATTAAAAACTCGACGGGGTTTAGAGGTCGGATATATCTGGGAAAGTGGCTGCTATCATTTTTGTGCGCGTCTGCTCGTGAGCTGCGATTTATTGCTGTAAGGTCATATCGGGAAAGAAGTGCGTTTGCTCTTCGAGTTGCTTCAGATAATTGTGATCTGATGCATGTTTCGTGTCAATATGTCAAGTAACGGACTATATCAGGTCGTGGGGAGTTGAGTCGGTAGTTGGATTCAAGATGAGAATGGCTATTTCTGATAGAATTGACGAGATCAATGTTCCGAGAAGGGATTTCTTGCTTCTTTGAATGGATGTCATTGCGGTGGGGTCTTGTGGAGGGTGGGGTTCCTTGTGATGCATTCTATGGATCCTTCGGTCTTTGAAGCCGCTCGTGTTGCGACAATTCATGTTCTAAAGTTTGTGGGATCGATATGCGGAATGTGTGGTCGTTTTCTATTGTTTGGATTATTTTCGATGGGGGGTTTTGGGGTTTCGTCGCAGTGTTGTCGTATTTGGGTTGTGTCTGGTGAGGTTGCGTGATTTGATGGTGGTGCCGTGTATGTCACGGTAAGGGTATAGTGTAGCCTGGGGCTCCTTTGCGGTGCGACGGATCGGTTGATTCTGGTCGTGGTGGGGAGTGTTGGTGATGTCGGTTGAGTGCTGTCGTGTTATGCGGGGAGGCAGGGTAGCGAGATGTGCCCATAATCAGTGTCAACTGGAGATCAATGAATAGTTTTTACTCGTCGTTGCTTGTTGTTAAAGGGTGTTGCTTGCGAAACAGACTGTCTTGTGCGGTCTGACAGATCAGAGACTTTTTTGAAGCCTCTCCTTTCCTGAAGTCAGCAAAAAAGAAAGGAGTACCTCTCTCTAGCGCTCGATTTGGGACCCGGAGCGCTCTCAAAAATGCAGGATTTCAAACATATATTCCATGAATATTGACAACTTCATGACAAGTGCAAAAGAAAGCTTTGTCCGAAGGGCTTAAATCTGGACACCCGCGTGGCAAGACACTTCACTTGGTATCGGAAGAGAAAGTTGCATAAGGGCTGGAACAGCCTCTTGGCGGAAGGCAGATCCGTTGACTGTAGCTTTGCGCGACTTGCGTGCGCATAACGGGCTTTACCACTGGCCTATGGGTAGATCTTCCGAAACTGACGCAAAGCGATCCTCGACCATGAATGTCGATGAATTGGCATTAGAAGGCATGGTATTCTCTTATTCGATGCTTTGAGAATATGTCATCTCACCCTTCAGTAGGCTTGATATCCTTTTCTGGGTTTACATGAGTGGTTGGATATTTTTGCTCGACAATTTTCCGGAAATGGTCCGTTATCAAATATGTTGCCTCTTTATCAGCTGCTACTGTCCAATTTGGAAACTTATACCGCGTCTGAGATATCTGTGAACCGTTGGACTCCTTAAGAATACTATTCGTGAAGTACTTCGAATTACTGAGAAGAGAAATTTCCGCAAGGGCGTTCGGGGGTGGCAATGTTTTCTCATAGACCTGTTTCAGGCTATCCATCTGCCTCCTATCTGCAGTTTTCTCTCCCTCGTCTGTAATTGCTGCATACCGAATTTGTCCATGTTTGTATTGGCAGGAAGACGGACGATTTCCAAGTTGTTTTTTGCACTGTACTGGGGTCGTTCCAAAGCATTAAGAGATACGTGACCGCCCAGCACAATCAAAAGTGCTTTATAAGGACTACACTGCTCTCCAATGAAGTTTTACACGCTGTACTGCATCCTTTACGGTATTTTCATCAATAGACCTCTTTTTGTGACACATATTTGTGTTTCCAGAGGGCATGAATATAGTTTTGTGAGCCATTGAAACGTGTCTGACACATATGAAAAGTCTTTTTCCTGAATCACCTCTAACCACCTCAAATTATTTTTGTTGAACTCAATTAAAGAACGCAGCGCAAGAAAACTTGAAGCGTACCGGCCGCAACTTCCTTACTTGATCTTTGACGACAGGATGCCCTCTGACATGCTGTGATGATGCGGGCGTGGTGGTTTGGATCGGACCTTGAAGTTCTGCAAGGAGGCTGGTCGCATCCTAATTATCAAATACATTTGGGTCCTCAAATATGTCTGGGTGCTTTTTACCAATTCGACCAAGTAGTTTTGGTAACGTGGCTACAAAGGCGATGTTTGACGCTCCGACACGTGCATCAGTAATGTTTTAATGTTTGTAATACGTGAAAGATCTGTTTCGAGCATGCAATGATCGAATTGCGGCCAAAGATGGTTCATTTCTGCAAAAATGACGACGTTTGTCGTTTGACATTTTGGCTTGTATGCGTTCTATAGTACGTATTTGAATTGAAAATCCAGTCCGGGAAGCATCGATATCTCTGTTGCATGAAATATTCTTCTGCATCATGCAGTACTTTTTTGCGTCATGCGAAGTGATGAAGGCGATCAAGCAATTTTTCTAGTGCCCCCTGCCGACCCCCTCCATAGACAATATTTATGCGCTGTACGGATAATGCTTGATGCTGGAGATGCTGGACGTATCACGAATGCTGCCAAGTGTTTTGAGTAGCTCAAGGAATACCTCTCCCCTTTTTGTCTCATCTTTGCTTCTCTGCGTCTGCCGTTTGAATGCTGCGGCTTGAGGCCGTATTGAGGGGGGGCACTTACCAAGTAAACTTTCTGTTGGTCATGTCTTCACAAGGCGGGGAAAAGAGATGTGACAGAATGGTACGTTTCGGCGCAATCTGAACTCTGCTTCCCTGTTGATATGAGAGAAAACATGAAAAGACTTTTTGAAAAGTGGTTTCCCAAATTAAGCCGCTTAGAGCACCCCTATCGGTGCTGTGTATATGTAAATATTTTGGCATATAGAGATACATATAGCCTCTTTCATCCCTATCGGACTGGTTATCTCCAAAAATTTGGCATTTTTGGCTATATCTATCTCTATATTGGAAGCCGGATGGCGACAAATTTACTCATTTGACCATATAGAGACGCGAATTACATGGCGCCACTTGGCCAAAAGACCATAGAACAGTGTCAATACAGTACCTCTCGTACTCGATGCCTCGCACCCCTCGTACACTATGCCCTTTCAAGGCACTTCAATTTCAAATTTACTCCTAAACCGATAGTGTTGCGCACAGAAATGCTATATGCAAACGCAAAATTTTACACATTTAGCCACCAAATTTAGCCAAACCGATAGGGGTGCTCTTAGAACGGTACCAATTTGTGCACCCTCTCAACGGTGCCCTTTTCGGTTCTGCACGAGGGTGCAGTAGTTAGTGTACACGTAGTTGTCTGTAAGTGATGGTTGCAGGTCCCATTCTTTGCGATGCACGCATCGCGAGTCCTAGACGTTTCCGCGGAAAGAAAAAGGAAACAAAAAGAAAGGTTTCTATTGCAATTCCTGAAAAAGATTGAATACATTACAGTATTGGGGTGTGACTGTACAGTATAAACCTTTCGGGCCGGTTGGCGCCAAGACTTGGGTTCAACTTATGACCTGAACAGTATGCAAGGGTATTGTTGCAGGTTGGTCTCCCGCAAGCGCGTATAGCAGAACAGCCGCCGCGAGCTCAGTAGCACTCTCGATTCTGTAGTACAAACAAAACAGCACGTAGTTTAACATTAGAGTAGTTACCACGCGACAGCACAATCGGTAGCGACACAGTCATGCAGCGACGATGGCAACAGCGACAAACCAGTCACACAGCCGTCACAGTCGCGGCAACGGATCAGTTGCCTCTTTCTCAACACCCCCTGATGTTGATGATGTCCTCTATTTTCCTGTGGGTGTTTTCCTCTCTTAAATGGACGCGAGGCTGCTCCAATTCTACACTCTCCCAGGTCCGACGCCCCTTCACGCTCTGCATTCCCTTTTGACCCGATGCTCACACGCTCATTCATCCCGACACCGACACTCCTCACACACGACCGCTGAAACCTCTTTGTTACTCCCACGCCCGTCCCTCGGTGCTTCGTACGCGCCCGATCGCTGTAGCGGCTGACGAGTTCAATTCGAGATGTACCGACATTGGCCTGCGGCCTGCGGACAGGGCGTTTTGGTATGAAATCGGGACACCTGCCGCGCAGTGTAAGCTCACTGCCACGACACAGACGGTGTAAGCCTTCCATAGACCGCCCGGCATGCGCAATTGCAAAAGTACACCGCTGCGAACAGCCGTTTGGACAGCATCACCCCGTTCCCCTCACAAAGAGAAGTGAGAAAAAAAAGAAACAGAAAAGAAAAATTTATTACAGAAAGAAAAAGTTCAGCACCAACCCGTTCCCCTCACACCCCGTTCCCCAAAAAAAAGAAACAGAAAAGAAAAGTTTATTACAGAAAAAAAATTCAGCACCACCACGTTCCCCTCACACCCCGTTCCCCTCATAAGGAGAAGTGAACACGTGTACTTTACTACTTTACAGAAGAAAGAAAAGTTCAGCACCACCCCGTCCCCCTCATAACCGCGATTTCGGGTTGTTTTTTCATTTTTGCTTTTTGCTTGTTTATTCATGCAGAAACTGAGAAACTTCATGATTCTTCATGAAGAAACGACTTCAGACAATGGTAGCCACGACTTACACGTTACATCGCCATGATGGAGATGGGCTACAGGGACCCTAGGAAGGCATGGGGGATCTCGATTTCGATGGTTGATCGCGATTATCGGTGGGTCGCCTGAAGAAGGCCGAAGTGGTGATTTTTTCATTTTGCAGCATTATCTGGCAGTTTTTGCGCGCAATTGCGCGCAAAAACATGATTTAATGAAATCGCGGCCTCATAAGGAGAAGTGAACACGTGTACTTTACAGAAAAAAAGTGAACACGTGTAATAACTAGTCCCCTTTTTTCTTGCTTACACCTAGACAAACGTCTAGGAATACGTGTACAAGATTCTATTTGTGGATTTGCGCAAACTCCGATCTAGATCCGCTTGCGACCAAGAGCCAAGTAATGACGGAGGCAGCTCTCTCATGTTCTTCCGACTTCCTCCAATGTCATTCTGACATCAACCTCAACCAAGCGGTCCACTTTGTCGTGTTTGTCGACGAGATAGAAGCAAATCTCAGGATACAATGAAAATTCGATTAAGGGATCCGTTGCGATAGCTGTGATTGGATGCCAGAGAACAACGACCTCATTTCTATTTCCCAGGTGCACATGCTCCGCAGAATGAAACCCTTCATACTAAGACCAGAGAACCATCAGCTTCAGTACCTTAAGCCTTAATCGTTTTGAGCAATCGCATTGTTTTGCTCATTTTTCTGGTCTATTCTACAACGCTTCAGTTCAGCGCATAGGCGAGTGTGAGTGTTGGAAAAAAGATGGGGATCATGTGTCGTTTGAGGTCACAAGACCCATTTTCAGCCAACGGCCGACAAATTTAGGCAAACTCGTTTTGCTCAGCCCTGGCATGTTTTTTTATTTTTTATTTTGCCTAATGAATACCTGCAGGTGGAAAGTGCTTGCCCAGTATTGTAATGGTATCTTTTTCGTAGCAACGGTGAACGGCAATGTGCTGTAGACCTACTTTGAAATCATCAACTAACATATCTAGCTAGCTTCAAAAGGTCGTTTGCTAAATAAAAATAGCTCTCAGTGTTTTAAATTATGAGTTCAGCCGGTTGGAAATCATGGAGCAAAGGCAGTAACTGTTTACGGACGCATAAATCTGTGGACTAGTTTCGCTCTTCGCAACAAAAGTCAATCTTCACTATTAGTTAGAAGACACCGAATCGAATTATCTGATTGGAAGCAACTCTACATATCTTCCGGGTCACCATGTCTGCCCATCGCACTGATATGCAACCCACAAGCCTCACCGAACCTAACCCAAAGTGCACAGTGTCAAGGTAAGAACCGCCGCCAGCTTGAGCGCCTCGTGACCCCACTCGACGCGTTAATTTCATCCCACGCGTTAGAATTGTCACAACGGCATGAAGAGGTGTGGCTCCTCTCCCTGGGGAATTTCCCACTCTGACATGAAGGTAATTCGTCCTCCTGGTGAGTGTCAAGAAACTCTTCATCAGGCGGTATTGCCCGTCTATCAAATTAATATCCCCATGTCCGACAATGGCATCCAGTCTGCCATCGCGGTTGTAGTCGACAGCAACAGCATGGTTTCCGACCGTTGTTCTGTCCTTCGGAATGAGCCCATTAACACGTATAAATTTTCCATTTCCCTGATTCAACAGGATGATATCGGGCTCTCTGAACTGCACGACAAGCAGGTCAACGAAGCCGTCGTTGTTAAAGTCTCCTGCAGTCACACCAACGCTGTCAGTCCCCTTCGGAATACCAGCCTTCTCGGACACATCGACGTATCTCCCACCGACGTTTCTAAGTAATACATCATTTGTATCTCCGCCTTCCAAAGCTACTCGGTTGGAAACCAACGTTCGGTTCGCTCTGGCGACATACAAATCAAAATTTCCGTCATTATCGAAATCAATTTCTGCCACAGCTGTGTTTCTAAACGACGAATCAGGGTTTTGGAACATTTCGGGCATCACAGCCCTCGAAACATCCCTGAATCGAAACGGTCGTATCATCTTGTACAGCTGCATTTCTCGGATACTGACGATTTCCATTACTCCGTCATTGTCAATGTCCGTTACTTCGACTCGTCCTCGCAATTCTGTTTCGAATCCGGGGATTTTCTGCAGAAAGAATTTGCCGAATCTATTCTCATACGCAAACTGCCGTAGGCCGGATTTCGCTGTTCCGAGGAAACCGACGAAGATTACATCTGGACCTCCACCTTGCTCACGACGCTTCTTCGTGTTCTTGCGTGTAAGATGCGTGAACAGTGTGCTTCTTCCTCTTGCCTTTCTTCGTCCAAGCCCATCTTGGTCCGTGATTTCCGTGAAAGTCCGTGCCGGAGTGACCTGGTATACTAATGGGGCCTTTAGATTCGAACCGGAGCCACCGCCAACCGAAATTGCCATCAATCTGTTTCTCGATTGAGCATTGCGTTGGGCCACATTTACCCCATGCACGTCGAAGAATCTGTGAGTAAAGTTGGAAAGTGTAAAAGTGCCATCTAAGTTTCCAAAAAACACTTGCATTCTGCCTTTGTTGTGGTACGAGAGCATTAGGTCATAGATCCCATCATTGTCAAGGTCTGCGACACAAGGGCCACCGAATTTAAGGCTTGGTTCCCGCGTTATAATTCCAGCCTTCTCGGCGACATCTTCAAACTCGAGGCCAGATCGGCTTAATCGTTGCGCAGTTCCAGTCAGTGACAACAGGCCAAAGAGAACAATCAACAGATGTGGATGACGGCCAGCCATTTTCGGGTGAATGACGATGTTAGTAGTCAAGTAGTTGTGCTGCTCACAGTGATTTTCGCGACTCCTGCCGAACTACCAGAGTTTCGCCAATTGAACATGGGGATTTGGACTGATAAACAACGTGAATGATGAGTGACTCGCTGCTGAGGTGGAGTTCGAGTAGTAGCGCTGAGACAATATATATGAAAACGCGGTGCAAATGGACAGCTGAGAGTGATTGAAGGACTGCCTATGCTGAAACGGTTCACATTCCCTTTGGATGCCTCCCGTAAGAAGCTGGAATTCAACACCACCACCTCTCATGAAAGCGCTACAGGCTCAAACTTGTATTTTCTTCATTTTCGACAATGCATCCTTGGCATATCACATTGATTATTCATACCAAGGGGTTTAGATAGACGTTGTGTTGCTATAATTGACAGGTGCATAGCGATCATAGCTAGACAGAAATACTGAACCATCCTTTGCTTCTCATATTTCGATTCTTGGCAGAGATTAATATATGTACTTTGTCGTGTCGAGACGAACAGGGAGGGTTATGGTTCGAGGTATTTACTGACAAAAATACTTTACATCGAAGTAAGCCTTTCACGAAGTGATACAGACTGCTTTGGAGTCTAGTTTATTCAATTCTTTCAAGGAAATGACACGATTGCCGTGAGCCACCCATGCTATAATACGTTTACTGTGACTATGATACAGTATATCCACAGTGCACGTATAGTCAATTTGCAATTAAACTGGAAAAGAACTCAGTCTGGAGGCATAAGTGATACGGAAAAGTGCTTCTGCAAAACAAATATGACGTGATTGTGAACTTACCCTTCCCTATGTGGCAACGTTGACAAAGTGGTTTCTTCTGATCTTGCCGTAAGGGCTTGGACCGACAGCAAAGTCTATTCTCTTGAGGTGGCAGATGCTCTACGCGAGGCTTCTCTGTCACGAAGCGTATGATACACAGCACGTACGAACTTTATCTGATAGCAAAATATTTTGCAACACTGGATATGTACTGATGATCACTCTAGAGCTTTACTCTTGACATTGTACCGCGCAGCTATTGTGCTGACTCATGGCATACTATCAATATGTTGCTTGCCAACGGCATGACTTGCCCTTGAACAAGAAGTTGGTCGGGAGAGCTTCCGGTCGAATGTGTCGCAAGCTACAGTATATTCGAAAACAGATGCATTTCATTTCTGCGTTACTACCATTTCTCCCATGAGGTACCTAAGACTGTGCTGTCTATGCTGCAGGATGAGAACCCTATAGTGCATCAGCGATGTCGTGCTCTCCCAGATCTTTTATGCACATCAACGGCAGTGTTGCATGTACTGTATATGTTGCATTCAAGAAGCAGAACAAGAAAGGATTTATCGCCTTGTCGCACAAAATTCGATCAGAAGGTAGTGAGATTGTCCAATCGACAAAAATTCAGCTTGGTGGTTATCTAATTGTACCACTCAGAGTTATCCAACGCATATGTGACATGCAAATTCATTGCGTTAAATTTGCCTTCACATGCGGACAACAGAGAGTCAGAACGAGGGGTTTAACCACCTTGAACCAGGACTTGTTCCTACATTTTATTAGACGTGAGAAAGAGTCTACTAAGCATGTACAAGATAGGTTCTCAAAACAGTTAAAGGAGGTGCTCAGTATATATAGTGCATTTAGATTATCGGCTTCAGCATTGGGCGACAAGGGGTTTCAGACTTAAATGGTGTTCCACCTCGAAATGAGTGCGTGAATACCCTCATGGTTGTGATGATAATGTCAACATACCCATGTTAAAGCGAATACTGGAAGCGATGCTAAGAAGTACTACAGTAGGTGTCTGACGAGCGCCCGGCTTGCCCTTCCCTTACCCGTGCTACTGTACGGCATGCTACTGTTTTTGCCGATATCAGAACTGGAATTGATACACTAGACAGATAATCGTCACTATTCACTCGTCTCGCAGTCTGGTCCTGACTCTTCTCAGTCAAGACCTGGTCTTCACTAGTCATATCAGAAGAATTAAACGGACGGCTACGACACTTCCTCACAACCGCATAACTTTGCTTATACTGTACTATACTGTACTACGATACGCATTCTTTTGAGACCCACACCCAAGAGAAACATGTCTCGCGATGATTCGCGATACGATATTTAGTGAAAGTGCTTTACAACAAAGTACTGTACAGACAAGCTAAGCCATCATGTTGACACTGATCGGCAAAGTCAAGCATGTGTACTGTAACTTGCTGCATCTGCGGTATCATGAGGTTAATGATGCTTACTGCACCTGCATCGCACAATAGATACAATTCAAACTGTCCTGTAATCATTCATGCTGACCTCAACACAACGCCATACCCTACAACGTTGTTAAACCCATGGAATGATGTTCCGGCATTTCAGTCAAGCATGTAGAAATAACTTTTCAATGTCTTGATCTTGTATGCCGGAGTCAGCTGGCAGCTACACCGGGGACGGTATTTAGTGTCAGCGCTAAATTAGTGTCACCACGTAAATAGTGTCACTGACACTAATACATGTCAGAGCCCGGGACGACGACGGATCAATCCAGACATAGAACAATCCTTCCTTTGAGCCGGACCCATCTCACTGCCGGTCCGGAGGGATGGTATTGGTATGCGATTCGTTCGGTTCGTTTCGGGAGCACTAATTTGTGCGCGGGAGTGGAGATACGCAGGCATTCATTACTGAAAAGCGTTTTGTACTAAGAACAGGTCAACTGGTCGGTCTTTGGTCTGGTGTATAGGAAAAGGTTGGGCGATGCAGAGTTGTAACAAGGGGCATCTGCGATAAGGAAAGAGGAGGGGGGGGGGGGGGGGGGGGGGCAGCGTCAGGACTTGTGATTAGAGGCAGGCATGTGAGGTTTTGGTAGGACGAAAAGAAATGCTGTAGGCTCTAATGGGATCGAACTTACACTATTCATTGTTACGTTTGACAATATCAGTGACAGTAATACCGTTTTCACTGAAATAGTGTAAGTACGGAAATAGTATCACTGACATTAATATATGTTTAGGGGTCGATATTTCCATAACGGAAATGGTATCAGTGACACTAAATACCGTCCCCGGGTGTACCGGTTCACTGATAGTGGATACAGTATTCTCTTCGAGAGCCTTCAACAACCTACAAATACAACAGGCCTGGTAATATGGCGTTCTATCAGTCCGGAAACTCGTGAAATAGCCTCAGTCAATGGGCTGCAGGCATTTGGCCATGGCGAGTTCTACAAGCACAGCGTTATCCATCTCTTGGGGCCTTGCAGTTGATCATCGGTCGGTTTCCAAATTCGATATTTCGCGTGGGTATCTCTGCGACTCGCATCCTCAAGGGATATTACAATGCCGCATGAAAAGTCACGAGTGATTGTCTGTTCTGCATCTCAGTTGAAGCATAGTATGTACACTGAGGCAAACCGGAAAATTGTCCTTTTAGTTACGGATATCACTGATCATGACCGAAACACCAACACTCTACAGAAACATGGTCAAAGAGGGCCTCCTCCTACTGGTGATGGGTCAAATTTGGTGGAACATCCACTGCACGTAATGGATTACTTCTCCTCATCAACCTCTAAGATATGACCAGTAGGTGTGCTGATTTGATTCTCTTCTCTAGTCACCCCCCACATCAAGAAGAAGAAAAAATAACATAAGCTCCGCAGACAGCTTCAGAGCCACAACCATCATCTATTACGACAGATCTTGACGACACTGGCCTTCAGAGGGAAATCAGCAATACTGTCAGTAATATAGTGTTCTTGCAAACTTTGAGGTAGGCAAATTGGTAATTCTCGACAAATCCCTTCTTCGTAACTCCGTCCCCCGGCAACAGGTGCGGGAAGAATGGAAAAAACCTCCTCTGGTTGCAGTATTGTTTCCCAAACGGCAGAGGTGTGTACGTACGTACACTACTGTAGATGGGCCCATTTCACAACATTACGAGAAAGTGTCAGGGTTGTGGTAGATTATATTCATCGCCAGAAGCATTGCCGAAGAACTAATGGAGTTTGCGTAGTATTAGAAAGATACCGGTCGGAGGTGAGATAGTTGACCCATCGCTTATTTATTTTTGGACAGCAGTACTCTGATGTAACACACATCACCCTGCCCACGACCTACAGGGGCAGCGTTGTTTTTGAATACTCTGTATTGCAAATTCTTAGTTCTCATTGCTCGATTGTTAGCTAGAATGTAAGGCCCCCCTGTGCACTCAGTTGGACACAGCCATAATTCTCACACTTATTTCGCTCTTGATGACTTACCGTCGATGTCTGCCTAGACAGAAACGCGACCAAATTTCCTAAGCATCATCTACCACTAATTCGTATCTATTCGTCGGCCACTACAGTATCTTCTTATGCCATATAAACAGGCATAGTGACGGGTCTGACGGGTCTCGGGATTGACAGGCCCGAACGGAATACACTTATCCGCACCGCTCGAGATACAGCACTTCTCCTCCTTTCAAACACGTATATTTTAGTTTATTATCTCTGCTTGCTTGCAAGAGGATATGGCCCAGGTACACCATTCCCAAACAAGCATGATGAGAGTCTTGCAATCACTGTGCTTGTTGGGCAGCGGCTACCGAAATTTGTAAATTCGAGCTCCCTTCTTTTCTCCCCGATCAGTGTAACCTAATGCAGCCGCTGTGCAAGGACGATAAGTTATGTACAGTACGAATTGCTTGTGCTCAGGTACCTGTACAGATGGCAGATTATGCGCAAGATTCAGAAGATGTATTTTGGCTTCTTCTGTTGACCAATGTCACAACAGTGTCCAGTTTTGCATGAAATGCGAAAATACGTTGAGGACGACTTGTAGCCTTCTGCGAGAAACAAATTACCCTTCCTGAGCGGGGCACTTTTCTAGAAAATGTCCTCCTGGCCATACGGTACGTGGGGAGAAGGCCTAGTCATAAGCAAAAGGTAGAGGAAGACTTTTAGTCGTTGTGCTTTGGAGTGTTTTGTTTCCGCGAACCTAGGGGCCTTTCAGAAGAGGGATGAAATCTGTTGCATTATGGGTCTTAAACGCCTTCGGACCCTCACCACACTATTAGTGCCCAAAGCTTCGGGGTTCATCTCATGACTCCCCTTTACTGCAGTGCATTTACTCTATTCAAGAATTGGGATTCAGGTACACCTCCTGCAACGACGGCCATTGGGCCATGGTGGCTATCGGGGAGCGCGTCGGTCGATCGATGCTATTGTACACCAGTGCACATTAAACGAAGACCAAAGGAAGACGGAGATATCCATCATGCGATATCGCGAAGATGGGCAATGAACCATGACGAATGGTCGATGACAACAATGCGCGCGTCGAAGTAGACCCTGAACATCTGATCCGAGGCCCAGTCGAGGCGGCGCATAATCCATTCGCGCGAGAATCCGAGAACGAAAGGTTCGTTGAAGCCTCCGATGCGAGCGCTGTGTTATCTATAGAAAAAGCCTTGTGGTGATACCTCCTCTGTGAGGAGTAGGACGCGACGCATCGATGCGGCAATATCCCCCGTCTCGATAGTAGTAGTTCGAACAGTATCGAAGAAGCCGGCGCTCTGCGGCGGCAATGTTACCCATTTCCGGAGAAGCGCGACCGGATTGCACGCATCCCACTTCGGACTGCACGGGAAACGTCACTGTAGCAGACGACAGAGAGCCTTTCCTTTCCGCTTCATAAAGACCACTGACAGGACATCGGAGCCTATGGATACATCCCGCGGGCGAACGAAGCGAATAGAAGTCGAACGACACTGAAAGAGAAACGCAAAAGGTACTGTAGAACAATGCCCCACATCGGCCGCTGACGCACAACCAATGCCCACCTCGACCACCCGTCGCACGAGCGCAGCACTGCAACCAATAATTGTAGATGCAACGGCGCGCTTGGAGTCGTGCCGGCGACTATAGGCACCCACCAGGGCACGCACCATCGGGGTCTTAGTAGGTGAGGGGAGGTGATGGAGCCCGTGGTAGCGCGACAGGGCTGTGAGGTAGTGGGGAATGGACGTTGAAGAGATGCGGTTCTCGAGAGAGAGATAGCCCAGGTATGCTAGGACATCCCCCTCGGTGGCCGGTAGCGGGCAACGCTCGTCCTCATCGCAAAAGGCGAGCCACTTATGGAGCTGGCTCGTGCGATTTCGCTATGTACTTGCAGACCGTCCGTAGTCGGAGCGCACCCGGGCGGCTTCCGCAGATCCGCTTGTGGGAGAGTCGTTACCGGCGCGTGCTAGGACAGCGAGACGGATGCCGGCAGCCCAGGTGGCTTGGACGTTATCCTCGCCACGATGAGTTGCCACTTGTCGTTGAGCGGTCGGTTGGAGACGAATGGCTCGTTTTCCTGCGTGAGAACTTGCAGGTGGGAGGAGATGACGCGCAGTTGTGCGAACCACGGCTGGGCGGGCCAGAAAAGTGCGAGCAAAATGCCGTAACCTCCCTCGAATTGGATCTTGCGCACCACGATCGGCAGGAAGTCGACTGGTGGGTTCCACAGGCGCGCACGACCATCGCCCCAATGGTCGTTCAGCTGCGTGGTGAGGTGCTTGACGCGCGCCGGGTACGTCTCGTTCGGAGGGCGGTGAGCGAATGCGGTAGTATCGAGGCCATGCTGTTCTTCGATCGATCGAACAATACGGCGAGACATCGTCGCCAGGATCCCAAGTCCTTGACAGCGCTTCGGCGAATCTGTTTACAGCGGACGGTATCCAGCGGGCCTCCAGCGAAATGCGCAAGGCGAGGAGGAGCTTCTGCAGCCGGCGAAGTTCGGCCATCGTCGGCATGGAGGCTGACACCATCGCATTGAGGATGTACACCACTACCGCGTTGTCCTCGTCAAAGAGAAGACGGCGAACGGCCGGCTTGCAGACGCAGCGCGCGAAATCCCGGGCTAGAAGCATGCGAACTGCTCGCAGCTCGCGCAGCGTGATGGACTCTTGCCGGTCGGTCCCTGTCCAGAAACCCGGCCCGGCCCGAACCCAGCGTACCAGCTCTTGTATCGCAGCCCAGCGTACCCCCGAACCCCACGTCAGCGGCATCGCTGTGCATGGCGAGGTCCGGAGGTAGGTTCAGCAACTCGCGACGCTACCGCGTTGGTAGCGCGACGGCTCGTTTCGTTCCACGAGGCGCAACCCGCGGACGTTTTCTCGCTCCTCCCGCTCCGCTGAAGACATGTCGAAATACACGGAGCGGGTGTAGAAGCGCGTCAGCGGCAGAGCGAGCGTCACCGAAACGCACACCCAGCAAAAGTGGCGAAGGAGTAGCAGGGGCACCAGCCGGCGGTTTTTTGGGCGAGCAGCAGTACAGCGCGTGCGATAGTGCGAACACGCCGCAATTTGCTGTCCGAGACGTAGGCGCGCATAGCCACTGTGTCCAGGTGGACGCCGAGATGGTCTAGACGTTGTGACCCATCCCACCATCCTTTGCACGGGTGACGAGTCAAGCCCAGCTGACGGAACAGCCGGACCACCCGCACGCGGGCGACTGCGCAATCGGCAGCTGTAGAGGGCCGACCAGGAGGGGATGGGGCCAACGAGAAGTCGTCCAGGTAGGGCAAAACGCGCCAACACCACCTGTCCCAGATAAACGGTACGAAGAGACGCATGAGCTCGGTGAACCACAGCGTAGATTGTCCGCACCCAAACGGAAAGGCGACACAGCTGTAAAACCTCCCTCTGTATCGGAACAGGAATAAGACTTGCATATCGCAGTGCAAGCGCAGGTGCCGGTACCCGCTCTTGGTATCCCAGGACATGAGAGTGACCCGGGCCTCCATCTGCACTGCGAATGAGGTCAGTGTCTCCATCTTCACAGCGCGGTGCGGCCAGTGCTTGCTCTGGTGATGGAGATTCACCACCAGCCGTCCCTTGCGTTCTTCCTCCTGTCCCTGCCAAACGATGAATGCCAATGAGACAAGTCGTCCGGCTCGCGTTTGCGATCGCGCGTACTTTTCGGTTGCTTCTTCTTATATTCCTTCTCTCGTGCCCTTCTCCAGACCCAAGCGGCCAAACGCCTGGTCTTCTTCGGTTTGAGGGATCTCGGGAAGAATGCGACCCACAGTGAAAGGAACTGTGGGCATATCGCGCACGCCAAAACGGATCGTGCGCGTCAGATATCCCGAAGCACGGACACCATTTATCGCCCTTGAGCGCTACTTGTCGTCACAACGGTTGTCCATCCTCGACCGATGCAGCATAACACGACGTCAACGCCGCAGATGAGCTGTTACCTTGACTGCTCGTGTCTCTCCTCCGCGACGCGTCCACCCCTCTTCTTCTTTTGTTCTTATTGCCGACCGCCTCGAGGCGGGCCTTGGTTAGCGTCTTTGCGGCTTCAATTTCGATCTTGGCAGTGAGAGCATCCCTGGCGGAGCGGTTTGCATCGGAGAAGACGGCGTCTGATCCTTGTTACACAAGGAACTACATCTGTCTCGCTATCTCCACGTCATGCTCCGCAATGTCCTTGAAGTATTGCGCTCGCATGCACAACACCTCTCGTACCGCCTTCAGGGCCTTCTACGCCAGAGCCAAGCGCTTCATGAACTTGTCGTCGGTTCCGTGCGCAGTTCGCGCGAGACTCAACGACGCGATTGCCATATCGGCCCACACGCCGGCGGAGTTCACATAGTCCCACTCCTAAAATGAGCGTTGGTCCTTAGTCTTCGGTATCGTGACGAAAAAATCTACAGGTGGCTTGAAGGAAGCCAGATGGGTCACTAGCACATACGGCCCACGACTGAAGATACTCCCCTCACCCACCATGGTCAAATTATTGAGCTCATTGACCACCTCCGTGTACTGTGCTCATTCGGGTTCGGCACTGGCCCAAGAGGCGCGCAGCGACGCGGACACTGGAGCGGAAGCCGCCGCAGTTGCGGGAGCCGCCACTGTTGATGCGGAGACAGGTTGGGGTGGTTTATCATGGGAGCTAGTGTCTAGGTGACAAATGACCTCATATGAGGTCACTTTTCAACTTATTTTTCTCGACTTGTGCTAGCTCAACAAGGTGGAAAAAAGATACTCTCGACACGGCAGTTGACTTCTGCGTTGTGGAAGGGTGGAGTTTGGTGAGATCTGCACGTCTTCTCCAGCCATTTTTAAAATGCCCAAAAAGGAGCCTTTTTTGACCAACCTCAAAACGTTTTGTGTTGATATCTTCGAAACCAAAACGCCTGTTTAAAAAGTCAACTCATCATGGATAGTTCATTAGATTCTTTGTCTCTCTGTGCATTGACAACCGCCATCCCAATGTTTTGCAAGATGTTATTGCCGAGCGCGTATACGTTAAAGAAATGGTGTCCAAACTGAATGTTTTAAAGTTTCGATTTAATTTATATATTTTTGCAAAAAAAAGCTGGCCTCATATGAGGCCATGACTGACCTCATATGAGGTCAAATTGCTTGTCGTCTAGACACTAGACATTGCTCTGGGACGCTCGGGTCGCACGCTGTAGAAGTGGTCACCGCCCTCGGAACGAAGGGGAATTTCTCAAGAAGAGAAATAGACATGGGACACGGGAGTTGAGGCCACTGCGGCTTGCGGCCGCATGTGATACCCTGCAGCAGCTCGCCGCCGTCGTGTGACAGGCGGCTTGCCGACAATATTTAAAGCTGCGCCCTACTCCCCGGATGTCTTCACATACAGTGCGCGAAACTGCAATAAATACACCCATCGACCACCACGTAAACAACACCTCCGATTGCCCTTTTAAAGCATCGCCCCCCGTACAGTACCAGGACATCAAGGAATAAACATTTGTAGAGCCCGCCAGTTGTACGTGGACACGGTTTTGGAGTTAGCTCCGCAAAGTCGCGCGAAACTGGCATACATACGCGAAATACCATAAAGCACAGTACCTTTAGGGCGCCAAAACAGGACCGTAAAGCGCTATATAAGCCTCAAAACATCCCAACGTAAACTGCAACTGCTCCTTTACAATATCAATACAACTCAACTATCCAGAACAAAGAAGAAACGCCTCGGGGCCCCGCAATAACTGATCTTGAGCGTGACCAGATCTTGGCTCTCCACAAGGAATGCATTTCATTCAGGAGCATTGCGGAAGCTGTCAATCGCTCCGTAGGAGCCGTACAGATTGTAGTTAGGCTGGGGTTTAAACGTACACATCCTAAACACTGGAAAGGAAATCAGAAGGTCTCAGAGACGCAGAAGAGGGCTATAATCAGGATGGCTTTAAAAGGAGAGGAAAGCGCAAGAGGTATTCAGGCTGAGCTCAAACTGCCGATTGAGCACAGACGCGTCCAACAAATACTGAGCGCTCTGCCCTATCTCAAGTATAGAAAAATGATCACGGCACCAAAGATGACCCCTCAGCATAAAGAGAATAGGGTCAAGTGGTGCCGTAGATTCATAAGCAAGGTGAAGAGTTTTGGAATACTGTGGTCTTTAGCAATGAGAAAAAGTTCAATGGTGATGGTCCTGATGGTTTGGCCTCGTACTGGCATGATCTCCGGACAAAAGAGCGAATTTTTCTAAGCGACAGAATGGGGGATTTTCGGTTATGGTGTGGGGTGCCATTAGTTTATATGGTGTTTCTCTTATTGTTTTTATGGATGGAAGACAGGATTCTACTAAGTATTTTGATGTTTTGCGCCACGGTTTACCGCCATTTAGCTCAGAGGTATTTTGGGGAAGGGCAGGGTTGGGTGTTTCAGCAGGACAATGCCCCGATTCATTCTTCAAATTTTACAAGAACTTGGCTCTCTGGCCATTCTATAAGGACTCTACCGTGGCCTCGTAAGTCCCCAGACATGAATATTATCGAAAATGTCTGGGGAGTCATGGCTAGAATGGTGTACGCAAGAGGCAGACATTATCAGAATGTTAGAGAGTTGAAGGATGCCATTGAAGAGGCTTGGTCTACAGTGAGGTCGGACCTTCTTTTAAAGCTGTACAAGAGCCTACCCCGTCGTATGCATTCTGTCATGGATGCGCGGGGTGGTGCAACAAAGTATTAAATGCTCCTTTATGTTTTGTGTCATATCATATTTCGCGTATTTATAACAGTTGCGCTCGGGGTTTTAAAGATATCTCGACAGTGGTGCGCTGTATCTATATTCTTGATTTATATGCGTTATTATTGGCGCTGTAGTATAATCACCTCCAACGACGAGGGGGGTGAGTACTGGCAGTTCGGAAAGACCCCGATCGGCGGGAAGATAGAAGCACGGCCCACCCACGGTACCGAGCACGGGCTCGAGGTAGCGGTGGCAGAGCGGGATCGGGAAGGACGCGGGAACGCGCGAGCGGTTCTACGCCTCGACGCCCCGGAGCGGTACTGGGTGACGATCCAGTGCCGACGGGCGGAAGCGGTGCTGGCTCGTGGGCGTGCTGCGCGCGTCCTCAACCCGCGCGCGGTGCTACTCCTAGGTAAAACGGACGGAAGTACCTGAGAGTAAGCGGGCGGACAAAGGTGGAGGATCCTTGACAAGTCCGTGCTTGTCGTCCTCCACCGCCGGCGGTCGGCTCATATTTAATATACAGAGTCACCTATCATAACATTACAGTAGTGCAGGTCGGCCTGCACTGTAGTGCTGTCAGCCGTCGGGGCTGGCAGTACACGTGTCGCACACGTGTGTGCGCACGCCCCCATACACGTGGGGTACACGTGTGCGCGCGCCCTGAGGTACTGCAGAGCTCGGGCTCTACAGTTATAAATCTAATCTAAATGTAATTCCGGGAGGGGGATATGCTACAGGCGCGTGTCAGACCCGCATTCGTGGCTGTTTGTGGACGGACTGGTCACGAAGTGTCAGAATGATCCTTGTCGATGGGTGTATTTATTACAGTTTCGCGCACTGTACATACACCAGTGTACATTAAACGTACATTTTCCAGCTAAATGCCATTACTTTTCATGAAATTGAGTGAAAATTGGGGATTTATAGAAGTACCACCATGACGGGTTTTCCTTTGTTTGTATAGACTTTTTAGTGAAGACGTTATCGTGGCTTTTGAGCAAGGCGATTTTTTCCTCACGAGGCGTTATATAGAGTCCTAAAGAGTTGTCGGGTTAGTGTAAAAGGGTACCTATCAAATCCCAGTAGCAGGAAGGAAGGGCAGCTAAAAAAAGGAAACAATCAGCACCTTCAACCGCCATGTTCCGTTCGTCGGAATACTAAGAGAGAGGTACTGTACCGTTCGTCCGTATGTAGTGTTTTTCTTTAATTTTAGCCCAATGCTCGATTTTGTTGACGATTTTTTCGAGCCCCAATCGGGCTTTTAAACATGATGATATGCGTCTCGTAGCCAGAGCTTAACATCCCGCGACACAGCAGACAAAAGGAATACTAATTTGGACAGATCTTTGGACTGGGGTCCGAAACTCACGAAAAGTGTAGTTCAGCATCAATAACGTCAAGTTGGCTTTGTGAAGTATTGCCCATATTAAAAACGTCTACATGCGCAGGCACAATGAACAAACTTGCGATATTGACGATAATTTTCACATGAGCCTTTGAGCTGATGGCTGTGGTACCGTCGATCCTCCGGTGCGGATCGAGGTACAGACTCGGGTTCTGTAGCCCGAGTCTCTCCGGGAAGACCAGTCCCGTGCAGGGACAGAGCAGTAGAAACACTGCAAGAGCATAGACCGGGAAAGCTGTGGTAGAGGGCAGAGAAGAGGAAAAGGCAAAGAAGATAGCCGTAAAGATAGCGAACCGGGGAAATAGGGACAGCTGTAGGGATAGCCAACCTGTCAGAAAGGGGAAGAGGAAAGGAATCGTGCAATATGACACGCGTACGTACGACCTGAAGGAAGGAAGCAACCTAAAAGGGGGACCCCTGGGTGTGGGGACGCACCAGAGACTCGTCCTAGTAGCTCCAAGATCCAGAGAACCGGGGGTGATTGCTTGCTTTACGAAGGGGGAGGTGGCACCGGCGGGTTGGGTAAAGTACCGCCGGTGACACTGTACTATAATTACAGTTTGGCTACTGTAAGGGGTGGGCTTACAGCCACTACTCTCGGATTGGATCAGCGACACGGTTGGATCCAGAACCAGATCCGAGTATGCCACCTGTACACCTTTAACACCTTACCGCCACCATATGTATTGTACCACAATGGCTTCGTCCATCAACATCCGTATGTGCAACTTGATGGCAAAAGTCACCTAAGGCTGGTACTCGACTCACAAATGAACGATCCTCATCACAAAACTCACGAAAAGTACAGAATTTGATCTTAACATATCTCATTTTCTGCTGTTTTGATGCCATTTACGCATTATCCTGCTACTCACTGTCCTCATCTCTGTGGTATAACTACCTTCGTCCCGACCACTCGGAACGAGGGGGGTTAGAGGTGAGGGAGCACGCGACGCTGGGTTACCCACGCGCGGATAAAAACCGTACGGATGGACTCGAAAAGAGGGAAGGCTCACGTGGCCGGTGACGCGCAGCCGGTCGGTGGTGTTATACCCGGACGGCCGGTCACGGGTTGGAAGCCCGAGCTAAAGGAAAACCGGAACGGTGTTAGCACTTAGCCGTAAAGGGAAGGGAGGCGAGTCTGCCTCCTCTTTACTGGGACAGGGCAGGTGCCCCCGGTCTTAACCCCTAAGTGGGACGCCAGGACACCTGTCCCGCTACAGTAGCTGTTACTTACTGTATACCAGCTACTGTACACAATTAATAAATTCGTGCCATTAACTACTAATTACTACTTATAACCGTACGGATTACACACGTGTGCCCGTGGCCACGCCAGCGGTTGTAGCACGTGTGACCCGCCGGGTACTACTGTACTCCGCTACGGGCGCGTGCAAGCCCGGTCGCTACAGTAGTACCCGCTCTTCCGTCCGGTTCACATCTCCCCGGGATGGTCGTGGTACGCAATTGTACTACAATCTCCACTGCGATCTGGCTGCATTTCTACTTCGTCTACATTTTTTTGCACCGCACGCCTTCGTCTTTTAGTTCGCAACTTTTGCTGAAACTCTCTCTTTTCCTCATTTGTCGCCCTTTTTCTCTTTAAAGCTGGCCTCGTGTGCCATTCGTTCCAACATGCCTTACAAATGACCTGAAGACACATTTGGCACCATTGAATCTGCCTAGACCCTTTTCATTTTGTCCTATACTTTCCGCCAAACGTTTCGCTCACTGTATAGCTGCAAAGCACACAGTATGTAGGAGTTTCGTGTACTTTTTTGTGCATAATATTCTTATTTAGTCTGCGGGCTTTGCGGGCTTTATGAGTCTCGTAGCTGTACCTTTCTGCAGCGTTACCTGGAAACCAAAGAGCGCAGTTGCTGTAGCGCTTCAGTATTACTCACGTCTCCAATCTCTGCAAGTGCCGATTTTTCTTGCCATTCAACCCATTCTTTAGCAAGGCGTCTTGCGAACGATCCAAACGTGTGGCATTTAGTAACTCTGTGTCGCAAAATAGAGTATCCCTTATACATCGGGCAATTTTCTTTCCCACTCTTAGGCAGGATCTTTTTCTGCCGAGCTAAAAAAGACGGTAGATAACTGCAGCATTGTTGACCTGCATCGATAGAAGACGTGCAATTATTGACACGATAGGATTCTTGCTGATATTGGTCAGACGAGGGTCTTCAAATATCAGGATATGACATCCACGCCCCCTTTCATATTATTCCAGAACACTGCTGGTGTTAGTCTTATCATTCGGCAGGGCGGTCTTGGTTTCCCCCTCTTCATAACTTCTGATCTGATTGCTTTGGTAAGGCTGTAGTACGATACAAAACTGTATAAGTCAGAAGCATGAGAAGCCTTCAACAATTCATCGTACTCTTTAGGTACATGATTGCAGTCTACTCCAACCCAGTTGAACGGACATACGCGAATGAAGTCCATTGTATACGTGTAGTCATGGCGTAAGAGTTGTGTAAATGATATAATACATGCATAAAAAATACTTCCCTCAACCATCGAGCCTCCCGTTCCGACCACAAATACCACATTCTTTATGGTTAGAGTGGCACAGTGGTGCAGAATCTGAGAACGGTATCCTGTGGAGGGGACAAGTTCGCGGAATATTTCTGAACTGCGCACATGCAAGCAAACGTTTTCCAACAACATCACGGGACTGTACTTGTCACGAGGCAAAGAGGCCTCTTCGATAGTCCGGACAGATGTTATGGTTTTAATTTCGACAGCACATATTGATGTGAAATCATTCTCATCTGTATATGCAATAAGAACATCCGGACTATCAGACAACATATTACATCTCTCGCTCTCTATGAGTCCTGCGGAGCGGACATGTCTGACTTTAAACTCGAAAGCGCTATCCCAGAAGAAGGCCGAAGAGCGTGGCAGACACCTGTAAGCTCCAGGGTGTTCCTTGAAAAACTTGAGTAGGGCTTTCATTATCTCAACCTCATTTCTTGACTCTTTCATTCCTGCTGTTGCGACGAGAGGTTTCATGACCCATGCGTTCAGAGACCCCTCCCTCAATGCATGAGAAATACGCTCTGCGGCCTCCTCAGTTCTGTGTTCCTCAGTTATGAGTATTTCATCAGAATGTCCTTCAATTGTTACTGTTCCTGCGCAAATGTCGAGCTTCAGGTGGTTGACTGCTGCCACAACCTCCGCCTTAGGTGTACGTTGCTCAAATCCCCTCCCAAACACATCTAACATGGACTGTACCTCTGTTTTTGTATGAGAGGCAATTCGACTTGTAGACATTGCTTGAATGCGCTCTGCAGTACTTTGCCTCGAGGAATGGCGAGGGAGAACCCCCATCGTCATTCCCAGTGCTCTGAGCACGCTGTCCCATTTAGGGCGATTGTGCTCCCGCACCAGCATGATTTCCTGTGGCAACTCTTCACTCCTTGCATTAACTTGTTTGCCACGGAGTCTGCGCGACATGCTATTAAGATTCTGCTCGTAGTCCCGTGCTACAGCTGCCAAGAAGCCTTGGGCAGTACGGGACGTAAATCTAAAAGCTCGGAGAAGAAACCATACAGGGTCTTGAGACTAGTAGTAAGTCATTACGCGACAGCGCTTCAGTAGCTGATCGACCTTTCTTTTGCCAATATTTGCGATGTCGGATCGGACCACTAAGGCCCGCGTATGGCTCTCATCGTAGGTTACCAAGGACTCCTCCAGCTTCTCCAGGGACCCTTCGCTTCGGAACGTCTCCTGTAGCACTATTGCAAAGCACCTCGACGGAAAAAGGGTCGCATTGTTATGTATCAAAGCGGCTATTCGGCCCGAGCAGCTCTCTCGATATACAGAGGCCTGGGCACGACGGACTTGCGAGCCGCGCCCTCTCCCTCCCTTTAAACTGGCAGTATAAACTGCGCGACACCCACGTTCGGACACATTCATTCCCTTGTGTTTTCGTGATATTGGTCCGTCTCCGAATACGTAGGGATACCAGAAATCCCTCTTGCGGGTACCAAGCAAACTGGCACCCAGTGTGTCAAATAAAAAGGCAATAGTCTCCTTCGAATTGTACCCACGATCAGCTGCAAATATCGCTTCAGGCATAGGACGCAAGGCCCCAGAGGTACATGCCCCTTGTACCAGTGGAACTAATCGTTCCTAAATGTGGAGTAGCTTTTCTCCCGTGCGGGTAAAATGGCAGGCCTAAAAGAAGGGATTTAAAGCAGAGCACAGCGCGTTTCTCACCGGACCAAGACCCTTTTTAGGGTTATTATGCTGTTTTAAATACGTTAACTCCACCACAGAACGTGAAGACATACGGAGATGGTCATCGTCTAGAGAAAATGCTGTAGAGCCCTGGATAAATAGTAATTTTCGATTAATGGCTGCAGTCTTGGACTCCAATTCAGTGATGATACTGGTGACTCGGTTTGCAGTTCTGCACCAGCCTGTTGCTGAGTAGTCATGCGCGGCTCGCAACCCTTTTGACGCGCTCAGAGCGCTCCATACTTCGTAATACCGCTCAGATGAAATGCCCATCTGGAAAAATGTTCGCGTTCGGTCGGGTTACAAACGACAGTTGGACATTCATTATATGATGCACAGAGTATATGAAGTACGACAAGTCCCAGAAGCTCGCTCTTTGTAGTGCATTTCTGCTTTCGCTCGTGCAGGACCCTGTTGGCGACGTAAGGAAGCTTTTCTTACAAGCAGTCAGATACAAAAGTCTGAAGGCACGACAAAGGGGTTATGAAATCCTCTAGACGGTCATGCTGTAGCGGCCCCGCAGCTCGACGTCCTATGTCTGCGATAACGTTTTCCAAGGCCACATTCGCCTCGTCCAGGAACCTTTTTTCGAGGCATTGGTTGACATCATCCACGCGAACATTGATGTCCTCAAAAGGACTATCATAATTCCAGTTATCTAGCCCCCTGTTTTGCTGTGTTCTTGCACGTGCCTCCAGCTCTTCCATAGATACCGGGGCACCTAATTCTCAGTTTTGGGATTGTTCAAGGTCGTCAAAGTGTCCAAACGCACAGCGTTCATCGTCATAATCATAATAAATCCTACTATCTAAGTCTTCGCACAGTGCAGCTCCAGATTCAGTATAGGCCAGTTAGATGGCCAAATGGGTAGCCGGTATAATAGACCTGATCTCAGCCTCACTGACGACTGTCTCAATCCCTAATGCGTCATCAGAGTCATCTGTAGAAGGGCTTGAACAGTTATTTGCAACATTTTACTGGGAGAAAGGTATATCACTCGCATCGATAGAGTCTTGAAATTTGTCCTGCATATTGTTATTTCCTGAAACAGACACATGTTGATGTATTTGAGATAGCTGTTCCACACCCAAAGTATGATTACCTTGAACCAATGCATCTGTCGATGACAGTTGAACGGGCGCTAATGAATTTTCATACTGTCCGAATTCTAGCGATCCGCTCCGTGGAGATCTCTCGAGAGGTATGTGAGCCGATTCAGGAGATTCGTTTTGTGTTGGCGCAATACTGATAGACGGTTGCCGACCTTTTCCAGCGGCCCCGAACTCTGGATGGCGTGTTTGGGGATTTTCGACTGCATGAGGAGCACTGGCATATTCTCCGGAGTTTTCATCTAGTAAAGCTTCATATGGCAAGGGGTCAAGACTATCATCTGCACAAACGATCTGTGACGAATGGGTTCTTCCGGATGAACATAAGTTGTCGGACATGCCAGGTTCGGGTTTTCAGATTCGCCCGATACGATGGACTGGAACGAAATGGGTGCAGAAGATCGAGTTGGACACAGATGACGTTAAGGGAGAGTGGAGAATGTTTTGTGAAATAAGGCACTTTTGTGATTTTGACTTTTCAGCGACGTATATGACCGGTTAGTGGAATCACAGGCGTCAAAAATCGAGAATGCAGTTGGCCTCACGAAAAGTGCGATTTCCACGTTACCGTTCGTGAATTTTTCGTGCATTCACAATATTTCATTCACGAAAAGCGCTCCAGTTCAAACACCATTGACAAAACAATTTTGACGTTTTTTGCCGTCGAAAAGCACAACATCTATCACGAACATCACTTTTATAGAACTTCCACCTAAAAATCAACAAATTTGTTGACGCCCCAAATCATCACGAACCGGGGCATAGGGTTAGCGAACTTGCAATTTTTCTTGAAGTATTTTCACAATACCATCATCAAGTGTGCGATGGTTTTGGGAGGCTGGGGATTATTCAGGGAAAGAGATTGAATGGGAAAATATCATTTTTCAATATCATGTTGTCGGACAGTGACAAAAAAATCGGACATGCAAAATATTTTGAAAAATATCTCCGACACGGGCCAAGGAGCACCGCCGCGCGTAACGGCGCCAGATAGTGCGCCGTATATCAGAACGACGTGGTTGAAATTAAAGAAAAAATATCTCAATCGATTGCTTACGGCTTTCTACGTATAAGTGTGCAACAACCCAAAAATACAAAGTAGGCGGACTTTTCTATTTTTTATTTATTTGCTTGGATGTCCGATCTTAGTGCTCGGTTGAGGTGCAAAAGTGTCCGCGCGCTTCAATCTCACTCCTCTTCTGTGTCCGTGGTTGTTTTCGCCAAGTCCCAGTGGACGACAGGCTGAGAGTGTCCCCGTCGCAAAACATAAAAAATGGTGATTGCTTGACAATTACAAGTACTTTTTCCTTTTAATATTGAGGTTTTTGTCCGACGTCTCCAGCACCCCCCTTTATGTGCCGCAGTTTGTTTCGTACGGAGGACGCATGAGAAAAGTTTAAAGAGGTGTGTCTGACAACAGGATGGGACGGTGATTCGAAAAGGCCTGCGAAAAGGTTGCGTATATGCATTCCTCCGGGGAAGGCTTGCGACGTGATTAGTATAAACGTTATTGCTGCAGACAGGAGGGGTGCCAGTTTGCTAGTCAATAGTCACCGGCGATAATTTCTTGTCGCTGCATCCTACAGTATGATTATATCATTCGCCATGATCTGATGTGATGGAGACATGTCGTCGGTCAAGCGGAAGCAAAGGGATGGGCGGGGGGGGTCCTTCGATGAAGCGTGATGTGTTCTCGTTACCTACAGTGTCACAGTTGTGAGGGTGTAAAAAAAAAAAAAACGGCGGGAGCACAGCGTACCTTCAATGTCTGAAGGATACTGTCAGAAGCCCATTACACCAATTCATTCGGGTTTGTAGATTTAGAAATCGGATGAATTTGAGGGGGCATGGTGTTGCCACCCAGTCAGCACGATACACAGCGCACATTCGAACACATGTAAACGAATTAGAGACTGTAGGCGTACAGTGCACGGCGCATGATGCCCATGGACAAGGTGTTCCACAATACCAAATGAGAAACACGTCATACATGTTTCGACACAGAGTTTACTACAAAACATTTATGTTTTTCTTCCTTTCTTTACAATACAAATTCGGCCGAGGCAATCATGGGTCACTCACAGCCCTTGTGCAAAAGCGGCTCGTGGCAATCAGGGAATGCTGCTGAGATCTCCTCTCACTGCTATTTGCAACTAGCCAATAGGCTAGTTGCAAACCCTTCTCTCACATGTACACGCATCCACCGCAACGTCCACCAGAACAACATGGAACGCCTCCACCGCAGCTTGGCGTAGTTGCTCGGGCCTGTGTGCCTCGAAACGGTCCGACGCCTGCCATCGGAACTTCAAATGCCACGATTTCTCACTTTGCTTCTTTTATTTACAGTACAACTTCGCCTCACGTAGTTGTCTTTAATACTTTGCTATGCACACTACATATGTATCAGTCCACCATCACGAGTTGGATGGCATGACACGGCACGTCCTCAGCTGCCCATTTAATGCCCCCATGCCATGCTCATCACACGCGGGATGGACAATTAAACGGGCTTCCTGCTACGGTATTGCACATGACCATCGTCGAAATAGCCCAGTCCGTTTCACCGAGTACATCATGTACCATTCCCCTTATCTCCATGAAAGATATCCCCAGACGCCTATTTGATAATAAATACCCCAAATTTATGGAATTCAACTCCTCTGAAGATCGAAAGTGCGCTTCCAACCTATCCGTATACGTTTGCTTGTGAACGTCATAATCTCGCTGCTTCGCGAGTAAAATATGTGTCCCATCACTGTGGTCTCCGCCTCTTCTTGAAGCAAGGACCATAAAAATTCCCAGCGGGCAGGTTTGCCAAACATCCGAGTGAGTTTGTCACCCTCGTCATGTACTCATTCACATCTTTCATTACCGGTTTCTTCGCCACGCCGCTGATGTGTGTGTCAATGTACGTCAAGAGACCCGAGTCTTGTACTCGAATCTTCCGAGTGAAGAAGCAGCTCGAGTCCTCGATCTCTTTCCGAAATGTCCATGTTTTTCCATCCGCGTCTTTCTCGTCAATGTAGTACGGATGTTGCCCAGAGTGCTTTCCATCATGCACCCACTGGACGTGCCGCATGGCATGTGCGACATTGCTCTCGTTGAACAGCTGGTTGTTGAACGCCACAGAAGCAAAGTAATGCTCCTCTGGTTCTAGTGAATAGGAAAACGATAGCAACATGCGTCGTGCGTATGAGCTCGTGAGAAGAAACGTCACAAACTGTCGGTGCAGCATCATCCATGCCTCGGCGGCGACAAAGGTAAACGCAGCCGTCTTCGCAATGGGCTGCTCCTTGTGCGCGGCGATGACCTCGCTTTCTGAGTCGTTGAAAGACAGGGATGTATCCGTGTACAAAAGGTCGAAGCGGTACTCCTTGCTCTCCTCCCACCAGCCCTCGTTGGAGAAACTGAAAAAGCTGCGATTGCGAGCCAAAAAGTCCTCTGTCCCAAGCAACTTCCTTTGATTTTCCACTGAGACAAGCGGGTAGTCACTTCCGCTAATGTTTATGAAATACTTCCAGTCTGGACCAAGGTCCAAGGCCGACTGCATCGCACTGAGAAGGTTGAGGACCATAGAGATGCCTCGATATGTGACGGTCTCGGGTTTCATGACCTGGACGTTGGCCTTGTACTGCTTCTTCCCTTTGAACAAAGCAGCTTCTGCGTGTGAGCGTTGCCATTCGGGAATCTTCTTGTCGAAATGGACAACGTATACGTTGTCCGGATGCCATACAACGCGAAGTAGACGAGGGAGAAGGGGCACGGTGGACTCTGAGATCTGAATGAAGTAGGCCAAGGAAGCCTCAGACTCGTTGGGATCGCCCTTAGATAGCAAGAGTGATTTGCCGCTGAGACGTTCACCGGCAAGATTTCCCCAATGCGCGACTGTTGTGCGGATGGATGCTGCGTCGAAGAGGAGAACGAGGGCGCCGGCAAGGGCAATGACGAGAAAGATGGCTGTCGGGCGCGATGTGGATGTCACCGCTTTCGTAGCGACATGCTTGTCTCTTATGAATGGCGGCGGTGTGCTCTGGGCGGGCTCGAATTGTGGCGGAGACTCGTGAAGGTTGGAAGCGAAGGAAGCGAATAGCGGCATATTGTCTGGCGGAGTGCGTCGCGGGAAGAGGGGTGGGTGTTAGCAGCACACCAAGCTGTTAAGAAGAGTCGTCATCATACACGCGGTTGCCGGCACAAAGTGATATCGGCGGCTCTGGACGCGCCGAAGGTCGCGACTCTAATTTTGGGGATTTTGTAGTGCGGGAATTTTCGTTTTGGGCAGAGTCAACGGGCGGATGCTGGCTGTACCACTTGAAGGGTACTGTAGGGGTGGTCGGATATGGGAAGGGTACTTTAAGGGTACTGTACGGGCTGCAGCAACGCACCTCATGACTGCCCTCAAGCAGCGTGCGGATAAATTTGCGCGTGCGATGCGGAATATCATTCCCGTGCCCTTCTGCCGCGTGGCGCCGAGTGATCAACGCTCGCCGCCGCTAGAACGGTACCCCGCCACCTATTATAGGACGCATCGCGTTGGAAGGACGGAGCAGGGGGCCAACACGGGGCCAACATGGCTGGTGGCCCGGCTGGTGGCCCGGCATCACTGTAATGCTTTTCGCAGGCTTGTGGTTTACGGGATTTTAGCAGACCGGAGCGGGGAAAAAAACAAGATTACTGTATTTTTCAGCCAAGCGACCATTGGTTCCTGTAATTTCCATGCTGCACTCCGTTCCCACCAGGGATGCAGTCTCTCTGATAAACACACACTGTGTGCTTATCAAACACACTGCATCCCTCGCGATTTCATTAAATCATGTTTTTGCGCGCAATTGCGCGCAAAAACTGCCAGATAATGCTGCAAAATGAAAAAATCACCACTTCGGCCTTCTTCAGGCGACCCACCGATAGTCGCGATCAACCATCGAAATCGAGATCCCCCATGCCTTCCTAGGGTCCCTGTAGCCCATCTCCATGCAGTGTCTCCCATTGTCTAAAGTCGTTTCTTCATGAAGAATCATGAAGTTTCTCAGTTTCTGCATGAATAAACAAGCAAAAAGCAAAAATGAAAAAACAACCCGAAATCGCCGGCACACACCAGGTTTCCTTCACACGTTCACATGTAGAGCCATGGAACGTACTTACCAATCACACGCTCTGGCTCTTGTAGCCGAATGGAACTTGTAGCCTTGTGGTCTTGTATCCATGGAGCAAGAACACCATTGAAGGGTCACGAGAGCCAGCTCAAATCATTTGCCTGCAATAAGACTTCTCTCACTGGTTTATACACTACCCTTGGTACAGTAGCTCGCAACTCTTTCTTGACGGAACTGGTCTTCCCGCCTTCGAGGTCGTGCAAAAACGGAGATGCGGATGTGGACGCGTGCGGATGCGGACACACCTTTTACCCTCGAAAAAGCTTGTTCACTTTCTCCAAAACTGCGATGCTGACTAACATGTCCTGAACATTGACACCCTAATGTGAGCCACAGTACTTCCCTGGGGAACCAAAGTTCCCACATGCTTCTGAGAGGAAACCGGACCTCATCGGAGAGCTTACCGTACTGTACCAAGGGTACTGTACTGTACTGCACCGTCGCAAGAAGCCTTATGTAGTCCAACTCGAAGAAGAGAAGACCCACTTACGTATTATGGATGGGCATCACTCTCGTGATTTGGGTACAGTACCCTAAAGGGTACTGTATGTATAATTCACTTCTCGTGATTTGGGTACAGTACCCAAGGGCACCCTTGGTACAGTACCAAGGGTACTGTATAATTCACTTCAGCCCATACTGGACGACAATAAGTTTCAAACGTAATGCACAAGCCGGCATTGAAGGGCCCACGTGTACAGCTAAATTACGTCTTTGCGACTTTGGGAACGCCTCATAGCACTTCCCTCCCGCGAGCCAAAAACTTGAAGCAATCCCTGCATTTCTGCAACTCTCTTTATCGGCATAGCTCCTCCGTTAGTACAGTACAGAACGGTTATCTATCTTACAGTTACTGTACAGCTACAACACGGTACAGTAGTGCTGATAGCATTTGGGCACCCCCTACAAGCCAACTATTTTACAAACCTCTACCTTAGTTACTGTAAGGGTACATCAAGTGCATTCTGCAGTGTTTACAACCACAAAACGGTCCATACAGTACTGCACTGTATGGTACAGTACAATAGTAAGGGTCTACAGTAGTACGCACATTTTGTCAATTAATGCTTTTTTCACTCGGTGTTTGATGAGCCAATATTGTAATGAGAATCGACTTCTGTACGCAGATTGCAAAAGAAATCTGCTTTCATTCGCTTTCATTAATTTACCCTTCAAGGGTAGTACAGGTTGTTGCTTTGTGTGGCTGACCTGTTCAGTATTAAACTTGTACTTGTCTCGGATACCAAAAAATGGATGGGAATCGATAAATAGAAAGCTGCAGGGTTTTGACGAGTGCCGAGCGGATACCCCATCCATGGGTACTGAACTAACCGTTTCCACGAGAAAAAAAAAACAAGGGAAACCGTGTCAAACCTTGGTTAGGAAATGCTGCACTCGCAATGGAAAAACCAAACCGCAGAAAAAAAAAAGTCCAATCCGTCAATCTATCTATCCATGAAACCATATTTTGATATATGGAATAACAGATAACCGTCACTATCTATGGTTTTTGGGGTCGGCTATCACGGAACTGGTTTTGACAACTGGAGGGAACACGCTATTACATTTGAATGTGTATGGGAGGTACAGGAAGCAAACCACATGGAGTTATGTTCCCAAAACGACATACCGGCTCAGTGATCCCAGGGTACTGTAAAGGGTACAGTAAAAACCCTGCCGGCAGTTGGATCACTTGCTGAGGACGCATGACGTTTGTGATGCTGATCTTAAGAGGCGTATTGTTGTCCCATTTATGAAATACTGCGACTTAATTTCACTTAATATTCGTTATTTCAAGTCATATTCTCGGTACATTTTTTCATTTTGCTTAATGCGCTAGGTTACCTCTGCAGCAAGGGCAAAGTCACCCCTTGCTGCAGCTTATGCTCGGTGTCATTTTTGAAGGGACGAGAATAGATTGGCTACTCCAACGGTCAGAAACAAGTAAGGGGCTGTCGCTGATACCGAACGGGCGCTGAGCATAAGCCTTAATGACCAATGAAACAGAACCTACGCGGAGTGGCGCGGAGTGGTGCGGAGTAGCGGTTATCGCGGTCGTGGTCTTAGTAACACCTCCCTTATCCATCTCCAAGCAAGCATTATCATATTTTCTTCTATTACCAAACAGAGGGGGTCGTCGCTATTGCCAGATCGCACCTACTGCACAATGTTACGCAATCGAACCTCTTAGTTGACCCTTAATATGCACACTTCCCTGTCTTGCTGTCAGAGGCTATAAGCCCAACAGCTTTACTCTTCCCCGCTACATTCCCTCCGCCGCTCCTCATATGTCCGCCTGATAGCGGGACTAGCCGTGTCCTTCCTACGCAACTAGCAACAATAATGAAGATTTTCTTCTTCTCCGTTATTCTTCTCATTTTGCCCACGGTTCTGGTCTGCGTCAACATCGTTCCCCCTGACTACAGACAGGGTGGATCATCTGCTCGCAAGCCTTTCTTCCGTCTATCAGATACCACTTTCCGTTTGGCCTTTACAAACACTATAATAGCCCTCGCCCCATCTCGCTTTTCTTCATGGCTGATTTCAGTGGCTGCCGAGCAAGAAGGAGTGAAGGCACAGGGTGCCGCTCAGGTTCATAGTTGGACAGCAGGGAGCTCTCTTTCTTTCTTCTCACTCACAAAACACATGCAAAGACTCATTTTTCGAAAGATCCCTTCCTTTCGCGATTCCGTACCACCAGTAAAAGGACAGGCAATATCTGAGCCATTGGCGAGAGGCCTCGATTCGGAGCGCAGCGGGTCTATTGCTCCCTCGTTTCATGGCAGGGCCAGAGAAGATCCAAAACCCCTCGTCGGGATTCGAAGTCTTGGAAAGTCGGCGGAAGCTATCATCTTTGAAGATGTCACTGTTGATGTAGGAATCCTTCAGCCCATCCCCAGCTTGAAGTTTGGGGGTCCTTTCATCGCGGACTTCAACAACGACGGGTTTTACGATCTAGTCCTCTCCTTTCACAATGGTATACGCACAAGGATTTACTTCGGAGAAGAAAATGGCACATTCACGCTAGATGAATTCATTCCGAAGCGTAGAGATATTCATGGTGTGACTTCTGCGCATAGAACTGCACAATCTCTTCAATCCATCTTAGCAATATCTGTTGGAGGAGGCATGGGAACGAACTTGAAAGAGACAGAGATCTACTCGATAAGCCCGGACCGCGTCATCACTGATATATCAGATTCTGATGGTCTCGGCAAGCGTGCCAGCAGAGGCAGAAATATAGTATTCATGGATCTTGCTCTGCGGGAGAATTCGGAGAAATGGAGTAACAAAGGAGGGCCAGACATGGTTGTCACTAATTTTCTGGGCTCTAAGACATCAGGCCTGGTGCAGTTCGCATACGAGAATGTTCAAGGCAACTTTAAATTGCGTGAACTTCCAGGTTTCCAATATCAAGTTCGCGGACGAGTGGCCGTGACAGATACCGATGGCGATGGAGTCATGGAGCTCATTAGCATCCGATCTCTGGAAATTTTCCGGCTCGTTGCTCCGTTCACGTTTGAGAAAGTCAACAGAGATGTCATGCCGCAAGACTTTGAAGTACCTCCGCTTTCCATCAATGCGGTAGCAGAGATCGATTTTGACAATGACGGAGACTTTGATCTGTATATTGCTCGGGCAGATCGAACCGTCATGACGAATCGACCAGAATTGGAGGATGATGACTACTCGGATTATCTCTTTGAAAATCGGAATGGAAAGTATGTTGATGTAACTGAGAATTCGGGTATACTTACTGGTTCAAATAGCATGGGAGTTACGACCGGTGACTTTAACAATGATGGCTTTGTGGATATCGTGGTCATAAGATATAGGGAACCAGATGTTTTGCTACTCAACAATGGAGATGGGACCTTCAAAAAGGTCGAAGGCCTCATCCCTAAGGATGTAAATACTGTTGGGAACCACGCTGTGGCTGTCGACTACGATTTTGATGGTCGAATGGATATATTTGTTGGACATGGAGATGTTGATACCATTGAAGGCAAATATCTAGTGATGAAAGGACAACTGCAGTCAGCGGAGAACTCTCGCTATTTATTAGTGACAGTTGCAAATGACCCTACTCGTGGGGCCACAGCACTGCACGCTGTAGTGACCGTCTTCGTAGACGGACAAAGGCTTACAAGGCGTATTGGGTCTCCTGGAACACAAGGTGGCGGAGAGTCGTATATTACTACGGTGCACTTTGGAATTGGCTCATTTACTCAGGTTGAATGTGTTCGGGTTCAATGGACAAATGGAGTCAACGCAAAGGTCACTGACGTTGCGGCCGACCAAAGAATAACTTTCGGTGTGGAGTGACGCGTTTTGCAAATCACTATGAATGACTATTGCTTATCTGCACCAGCCGGTTCGTTCGAACTGAAATTAATGTTACAATATGCAGACTGTGTGTTGAGGATACACGCAGGCGCGCAATTCGTAGGAGTGGAAGGAAGTGGGACAAAGTTTTGACTGTAGATCACAGAGCTGTACCGTACTCTAACAAGCTATTTGCATTGTGCAGTTTTCCCAAATAACTTGTGTTTTCGGCAACAGAACGAACGGGAATGAACGGTGCGGAAGGATTCTCAGATTTGGCCCGTTTCGTTGTTTGTGCCCGCCAATAAACAAGATGATTCGCTGCAAGGGAGTGACACGAATGAGGCTGCGACTACAGCTTCGGTGCTGAGTCCTCAGCTTAGATAGTTCTTTTAAAGTCTTAGATCGCGATGTACTCCTCGGGACGAAATGTAGATAATCTCATCGACACCAGATAAGCAATAGGCTTCTGTTTTTAATTAAAGAACAACCTGTGCGCACACAGAGCAGGGACTCGAGCGTATTAGAGTACCGATCAAGGGATGGCACTCTCACATGCGATCGGTGGCGGTGCAATTTGGAGTCAAGCCTGATGTATGTGGTAGTTTTTCTGCCGTAACTGATCGCCGAAGTGGCGAGCAACCGATTGGAGGTGCGAGAAGGTCTTAGACTCTTATTGCATCGGAATGGTGAACAAAGTGCTGCGTGCGACAAAATGCCGGAGAGTGGTACAGCAGCGAACAATAATCGGTGGGAGGAAAGACGGGAAATGCTACCAAAGTGATACAAGAGCGCTTGTTTCGTTACCTGTAGCTCATTCGACGAGCGGTACGCGGCATTCGTCTCGGAAAAAGGGACATATGGTATGCAGGCATAGATTCAGTCCGCCACAAATACCTGAGCCATACACGAACGTAATGCGTTTTACTGGTCGCAGTCATGCTGATCTTCTTTCGCCTTAATTATCGCTTTAAGCGGGCAGTGCCCCCCCTCCTGTTAGTATTGAAGGCTTCACCGCTGCATCGCGTTGCGACAGAAATCATGATCCCTGACCCGTTGTAGACACGGCAGTTAAAAACTTCTTTCATTTGTACAAATCATGACGACTCCGGCACGGCGGTCCCCTCAGCTGTGACGTCCGTAACGTTCTTCCAAGATCCATCAAGCTCCTGCTTCCACAACGTCACTTTATCATCGCCATATGCGACGCCAAGCACGCTCCCAGTCGGGCTCCAGCTAACAGACCACACCGGCCCCGCGAACGCTGGTAGCTCGGTCTTCGTCCATTCAGCTTTTGAGGTGTCACTTTCGAGCTCTTGATTCCACAAAATAACCTTCTTATCCTGCCCTGCGCTAGCAATGATTGAGCGAGGAAGACCAACATTCGGGGCCCAAGACACACACCGCACCATCTCACGGTGACCTTTCAAAGGCTCCCCATCCAGTAACCAATTGTTCGCGTCATTGTCAAACTTCCAGATCTTGATCAGGTGATCACAGCCCGCTGTGACAATTCGCATCGGCGGGGGCGTGGCACGCTCTGGCATCCACAAACCGCCTGGCGTAATAGCGGGTCCCCACGCAACTGAATTGGCACCAAGAGGATGCGTATGTGCGCCGCCGTCCCGCGATTCGCTGACGCGTCTCTCATCCCAAGTGCCATCCTGCAGCTGGGAGCAGATGGAGACGAAGCCATCCGACGATGCGCACGCAAAAATGAGACCGTACTCATGTGGGGCAAAGGCAACCGAGTTGACAGAGGAGGCGTGCCATGCGTACTCGTAAAAATTGCGCCACATGCCCGGGGCATCTTCGATCCATACGATGACGCGGCCATCGTGCGAGGCGGAGGCGAGCATCGGTCGGCCGTGTCGCGTCGGGTGTGCCCAGGCGACCTGCCAAACGGGTCCAGTATGGCCTTCGAGTGTGGCTTCCGGTCGGTGAGCGCCGTTGCGATCGACGTGAAAGATTTTGATAGTGCGGTCAGACGAGCAGGTTGCGAGGCGGCGGCCGTAGAAGTCGAGCTGGGCGTCGTGCACCATGTCGGCATGCGCAGTGTCGATGACAGATTTTGGAGGGGTCTGTGAAATTGGAGCAGGAATCAAACATGTCGGGAGGGAATAGGGAGTCAGCAGGATGATCTCTGAGCGGAGGAACTAGGAATTGGAAAGTCGGCCTGGAGGGTGACAAGCATCGGTCGCGCTTACCTTTTCTTGGCTGGTCGGTGGTCCCAGCGGAGAGGGCGTCGGGGCATGCGTAGGTGGCATCGGCTGCGGCACCATTGGAGGCGGCATCATAGCCATAACGTGATTGTGGTTCAGGAGAGGGATCGAAGCGCGTATGGGCTAGCAAGGAGCAATAACTAGTAAAGGTGTCGCGACGTAGATAGAAGAACGCCAGAAAAGTCGATGAGGGAACACAGTTCTTGTGTTCAGAGTGTGTCAGGCCCCCGAGTGACGAACGGCAAAATGACTGCATAGCCTTCTCGAATGCCATGTGTTCCTCCTTCATTGGCTTGACCTTTTAAGAGTTACAATTGGAGCTTTCTAAATTAATTTGAAATTTCTGTGGATAACGGAGGTGCATCTGATATTATGGGGAGCGCAATCTGCAATAAAATGAAGACGGTTTTGCAAGGGAATTTATAATTATTGAATATATTTAGGTGGTACCCATCATAAGGGTAAACCCAGATGAGAGCATTAGCCTTAATGCCTTCCGCCAATCATCATACGCAACAATGACCGCCCTCATGGCCTAAGCCAGTTCTAATCCTTTTTTCTTCGGCAACCTTTTTTCTTCGGCAACTATCCTGGGCTTCCTCTCTCTCTCTGTTCTCCCAGACTATGCACACTCCACCACTGCGAGCTCCTTATTCAGAAGTTGTGGACGAAGAACAGGTCCTTCTTCCAGACTTCATCCTCAAGCAAATGATATCCTTACAATCTCAAGCGACGGCGAGCTATCGCCTCCGCTGCAACTAACCCCGCGCTTTAAACCTTCTTATCATCGTCGCCATCCCATTCAATTGCCAATCTCTTGAAACGCCACCATGGTACTCCATTCTGGACGCGACTTTTTTCGCAGTATCGTGCACAACTTTGGATGGCATTTTGCTATTTTGCTCGTATCGGTTTATACCTGTTTAAAGGGTTTCATCTTGTAAGTCCCACATCTGTTCAGAATCACATTTATACTCTAATGTTCTTCCTTTGAATGCTTCGCAGAATAGCTTCCACGTTTACCAAGATAGGAAAGCTTTTTTCTGACAAACTCTTCTCTCGTACGAACCCCGACTTTTCGTCGCCTAGTCAAATGGCCACAAGCGCAATGCTTCCGTATTTCAAAAATCTCGGCGTCACTGGAGACAAATACCAGAGCTATGGTACCGTCGCCCAGACCCCCTGGGCACTCAAAGCAGCAATCGGTCTGCTCTCCGATACCGTCCCGTTCTATGGCTATCACAAGACTTCATACATCCTTCTTGTCTCCGTCTTCGGCACAATCTGCCTAGGCGTCCTTGGCAGCGTCCAGTTTACTCCATACCTCGCACCTCTAGCTGCCCTTCTCTTGCTTTTGGCTCATCTCCAACTCGCTGTCGTGGATCTCCTATGTGAGGGAAAGTATGCAGAGATGATGGTCAGCAAGCCTGAGAGCGGCAGCGACCTCGTCACATATGTCTGGGGACTATACATGGCAGGAACCTTTCTAGGCTCTTTGATCGCCGGCCCCATGGCCGATCATGTCAACCCGCGTTACATCTTTTTGGTATGCCTCCCGCTCGCGGCCCAGGTTATTCTACCCGTAGCCGCAGGCTGGCTCCCAGAGACTTCCCTTCCACCAGGTCAGCGAGGCATACGAAGGGATAAAATCAATGCTCACCCAGATCTGTTTAAGCTCTCAGTGCTGATGACAGCAGGCGCTTTGGTCGTCGGCGGTGCAGCGCTGTTTGGTACCGGAAAGTCCCAGTCTATCCTTTCATTAATAACTGCTTTCATACTTTGTGTCTATGGCATGAGGTGGCTTCCGCCCATGCTCAAGCAGGCAAACTTGTTCATGTTTCTGAGTAGTATGCTTTATGTGTCTTTGCCTGGAGCTCTGGATTACTGGTTTACCGGGAGCGACACATGCGTGCCAAACGGGCCTCACTTCTCGTTTACCTATTACGTCACCTATGCATCGCTCGTCGGCAGCTTGGCAGGTGGGATAGGAGTTGCCGCATTTCAAAGATTCCTAAGCCGTGGAAATTTTCGAACTGCCTTTTGGACAACGTGTTTGGTCAAGCTAGCAGCTTCGTTTTTTGACATATTCATTGTTAAGCGATACAACCTTCGGTTTGGTATCCCAGACAAAGTTGCCTTTATGCTAGGTGATGCTGTTCTCTTTCAAGTGGCTTATACACTTAACTTCATGCCCGCGGTTGTACTGACTTCCAAGGTTTGTCCGAAAGGAATGGAGGCCAGCGTGTATGCGCTCTTAGCGTCTTATCAAAATCTGGGATCCAATGTATCACGGACAGTCGGTGTCGCGCTAATCGATTATCTTGGAATCAAGACGACGGCTCCCTGTAATTTCACGAACCTTCCCATGGCCATTTTTATCGCCCATGTGTCTCTTCCCCTGCTTGTGTTTCCATTAGTTTTTGTGTTGATACCGGACGCCAAGATGACAGACAACCTCCTCAGAGAAGAAAGGGGGCGAACAGAACACGGATCGGAGTTTACACGTCTTCCATCTCAAGACGTTGAGAACCTGGTTGAACATGACGAATTCTTACTAAATTCTCCCCAAACACGTCAAGATTCTCAACCTGTTGAGATAAAAGTCTTGGACTTCGAGTATCCTGAGGAAATTGAAGATCAAGAAGAACAGAACATAGCAAGCAGTGAGCCTCAATCCATCATGTCTGTCACTCCAGGTGATCGAAGCCTGGCAGTCGCCGAACAGGCAGGAGACATTGCAACAAGTCCTATTGAAGATGATGACACTCTGCCAAAATCTTCACGAGATGGGCAGTCATAATCAACCTGACCGGTGCTCAGTGACGTGACGTCTTGTAAGAATAGGCTTAACTTTAAGGACCGTTGCGGCTAGGCTAATCCATAGAACTGGCTGAACTCCTTTCCGATGCCATACGCCTTTCAGTGATGTGACTAAGCGCTTCGGCAATTTTGTTTCGCTGGCCCTGGTCAAGAATCTGAAGGGGTAGCAATCCTGGTCCCATGGTCACAGAATCCCAATAAACAGGAATGGAACCTTGGGGCGCGCCTGAGGGATCGAAACGTTTCTCCAAATGATGAAAAAACCCTCCGTAACTGACGAGCTGTAAAATTCTTCTTGCCGAAAATGCCGGAGTCCATGCAAAAAACGGCATCATACGTCGAAGGATCTTCCCCACGAGCCCCCGTTCGTCTCTGTACAAGCCAGTTGCAACAACGCCAGGGTGTATTACAACAACTGGTTTGGAATTGATGATAGACCAGCGCTCCGCGAACACGAAGGCGAGTAACTTCGACAAGGGGTATGCGGAAAAAGGCGTCTTGGCGACGTGCATGGGGCACTGCGAATCAAACAAATTTGGAGCAATGTACTGAGTCGAGGACCCAATCCAAACGATGCCGCTTAATAACTCACTGAGCCGTTTGACGAAAAGCATGGGCATTAGGAGATTGATAGTAAGCGTTCTGGTTACAATGGTAGAAGCAGAGTAGTTGGCATTTGTTTTCGGGTGAAGGACAGCTGCGCAATGAACCAGAATGACAGGCCTCTTGGCACCTAGCTCTTCAACAATTCCTGAGAGGGTGATGCAACCATTTTCTGTAGACGACGTCGACCCAAAATCGACCACAACTTGCTTGCATTTTCTGGGTAGTCCCGCGTCTTGGTTATGGGTGATGGCAACCACATCTAGCTCTGCGGCTAGGAGTTGCTTGAGAAGCTCATATCCAATACCAGTGGAACATCCAGTCAATAGGATCAGCGAGTTTGTCCCTCCAAAGCCCGATGGGGGCGCGGGTTCGCAATGACGCGCATGCGGATAAGACGATGAAATTAGTTGCCTTAGCAACTCATAGCAGCCAAAGACATACAAAGTGAGAAAGTCGACAATCCATCGCCAGAACGAAGAGTATTCCTCTACGCGGCAGCCACCGAAGTTGCATCTCGTCATCTCTGGGCACGTCTATGCATCAAGTCCATGCTTCTTCTCCGCAAGCTTCTGGTGATGGCCTTGCTTCACCAATTTTTAAAATATTTCTGCTGCATTTCGATGGGCATCATAGAAGATTCTGGTTTGAAAAAGTACGCAGCACGCACGGATGGTCGCACCGGCTTTTCTTCTGCCATGTTTCTTGACAGCGGCAACGTGCGCTGGTGTTGGGTTTAGGGATTAGAGTTTTGAGCTTCGAACGGGCCGAAACTCAGGAGGGACCTTAATCATACACTTAGTTATTTTCGAGGTGTTCAGCGCTCCGCACAACGCCATTGTTAGGTCCACGGTTCTCTTCATCTCATTCAAGAGGTCATGCACGCCTTTCTCCCCACCCTCAGCCAAGGCCCAGAGAACCGGCCTTCCGACTAAAACAGCATCTGCACCCAAGGCGCAGCCCTTCACGACGTCTTCGCCGGTTCTAACGCCAGAGTCGAGCAACACGGGTACTCGCCCGTTCACGGCTTCGACAACTTCAGGCAATGCCTGAATACTTGGTATTGTACCCTCCAATTGACGAGCGCCATGGTTGCTAACAATGATTCCGGCGGCGCCGGCCCTGACAGCAATTAAAGCATCATCACCTCGCAGGATGCCCTTCACCCAAACAGGCAGTTTTGCAGTTCTAACGAGCCATGTCAAGATTTCTGGAGAAAGGTTCTGCTCAAGATGCAAGCCACCCATGAGATTCAAGGCGGACAATCGTTTCCCAGACTTTAAAATTGCATCTTCAGTACTAGTTGGAGAAAAATTGGCCAACGTGAGATGTGGCGGCAGATGGAAAGCATTGTCCTTATCTCTCTCTCGCCGACCAAATCTTGGGGCATCAACCGTAAGTACAATACCTTTATATCCGGACTTCCTCGCGCGCTCTATTAGCGATAAAGAAACGGCTCTGTTTCTGTACAAGTACAACTGAAATAGGCGATTAGTGCCGACGTGAGCGACGTCTTCCATGCTGACCGTCGAAAAGGTGGAGAGCACGATGCCTAGCCCTAGGTGCTTAGCCGCGCGAGCGACGGCAATTTCGCCGTCAGGATGGGCCATTCTCTGCATAGCCATGGGTGCTACGATGATCGGGGCACTGAGGTTGCCGAAAGTTGGGAGCGTGACAGATGTGTCAACCTTTGATACAGGAATGAGGCAGCGAGGACGGAAGAGGATTGCCCGAAATGCTTGGAGATTTTGATAGTATGTGCGCTCGTCTCCGGCAGAGCCGGCATAGTAGTCGTATGCATTTTGTGGAAGAAGATGACGAGCCCGTTCTGACGATTCTTCTTGGAGAAGTGCTGCGGGCATGTTCCAATAGCGAAGAATCAATTTGCAAAATCAATTTGCAAGATCTGAAACGGAGAGTGAGGTTGAAACCATCGCCCTTCTCTTTGCAAAGAGCTTGACCGAGGCTCCATGGCTGAGCAGAGCAAGCATCTCATCGGTTTCAGAAATAGATACTGTAATTCTCTTGTGTGCCTGAAGTAACAATATTTTGTCCACGTGTGCAGCTGGCACGTGGAGGTGAGGCGACACCACAAAGCAGTTCGCACTTGCATTTGAAGGTAACTTAGGTAAGTTAAACTGTGCTTCAATATATACGGTAACAGTTGTCTTTCCCAGTGCAGTTCAAGCTAATTGCTACCTTCGACACTACCGAAGGGTAGTGTCGCCCACAGAGCTTCGATGGTCTTCGGTTCTGAGAGATATGCTATCAAGCTTTGCCACCCTGCATCAATCTTCAAGGGTTCGCTCTGCCACTATCAGGGACGGAGGCCCCTCTGTCGCTGAAATGTGTCAACTTGAGTGCGACGACGGAAAGACATGCACTGCACCACTGATGCCTTACAGTACTGGAGATGGCTCTGTCTTGGAACAAGTCGAGTCATGTGAGCCTTCCGGCTTAGTAGTGACCTTTTCAAACACATCCTCACTCTACTAGTTCCCTCCTCCATAAATTTCGTGTCCCCGTGGTTCGTTGTTGCACAAGCGTAGGACCCAGCAGTCCCGTCGCCACAGTCATCGAGCTCCCAATGTGCACGACCCTTCTGGGCCGCACCACTCTTCAAGCGATGCAAACCAGGAAAAGTTGATCGGACTGCTTCGATATACATACGGTGTGCACTTGGTTCTGTACACTGTGCCGTTAGCTTTGAGACGATTACTGTAGAAGACTAGTTTTGTTGAGCGAAGTCTTTGCGGAATGTTTTACCAGTCAAGAACAGTTTCCTATGCTACAAAATGCTTCGATTCCGGCATGGTCGACTGTGCAGGACCAATGACTCAATGGAGAAGGCTGCATCCTCAAATGCGCAACTGGGACTTTTCAAGCGCCGTACATTCATTCCAGAAAGCCTTCTTGCTACAAAAGGCAACCTTGACGTATCTAGTCAAGAACTGTGTCATGCTTGCAGGCTGATTAATTTGATCCTTATTGTACAAGTTCTGTCCATCCGGCGAGTCGGCCCACTTGAAAATGATGGGACAGATCTTCGGCCAAAGAGTGTTCAAATCGCGCGGCAGCCGCTCCCACGGAGATCTGAGATGCCTAATATTTGGCCACACCTTACAGACGTCGTACCTTGCATGCGCCGGGCAGTTGGCGCGATCGACCTTGATCAACGTGCCGGCGGCTTTCCTCTTTGCAAACTCGCCGGGCTTTGTCCCCCTCGGAATGCAATCACAGCATTGCTCGCACACGGAGTAAATGAAGTAGTCGAGGGCGATGAGATTTTGGGAGTTAGAAAAGTCGCGGACGTGGCGGTTGCGCTGCACGTCGCACGGGTTGAGACTTGCGTAGCGGCGCAGGGCCTGGCGGCATTGTGGGTTGGAGGTGTCGTAGATGTCCATGCAGTCTTTGAAATTGCCGCGTTCGGCGCGCGGGCGAAGCTTGCAGGCCTGGCATAGGGTGGGAGGGAAAACAATGGACTCGCAGGTGACGCCGTCGCCTTGCGTGCGGCGGTTGTTGTGGCACGGGTTGCGGCTCGCAGAGGCCAGGGCTAGGACGGCTGCGAGCAGGGCGGCGCTGGTGAGGAAAGCGGTCATGATGATGAAGCGGCGCGGGGGGGATGTGGGTCACGTTGAGGGGTGAAGGCGGGGAAGAAAGAGGGGATAAGAATAAGGGAGGGCGCGAGAGTGTTTTGAAGCGGCGGAGAGGCAGGAGAGCGGAGACCGGTGATTGCAACAGCGAGCGGAAGACATTGGAATACGTAGTAAGGAGATTGTGGAATGTGGTGCACAATGAATTCGGACTGTCAACCGCGAGGCATGCCTCCTGAAAGATGTTGAGATGCAAGGGCGTTCAGAGCTGCAGATAGGTGGGTGGTGGGTGGGTAGCGGGGTGTGTGGGTTGGGACGTTGATAGAGAACGGGAATGGGAAGTAGTCTCGCGATAGGGCAGCATGCACATAAATCACAACATCATACAGCACTGGCATAAATGCGGCATTTGTCGTCGAGACAAATCCTCTCCTTACAGGGACGTCCGATGCAGCATGTATTCCCGTGCACCTGACCTTGGCGCCTAAAAGAAGCTACGTACAGTACCCTTGGTACGCTACCATTGATTGGTACAAGTACTGTACTGTTGTGCCCGATAAAATGAGCACCGTCAAATCAGGATTTATTTCGTATCCAGAGGTTGCTGCCGAGAGTCCACTCGGAATCCACGGGAATCCACCCGATATCAGCCCCTCTCCTCGGTTTCTCAGGAATCCACCTGATGCCCCCGTTCTCCTTTTTGCTCCCCGATCCCCTCCTTTATACTAATTTACCTATCCTACGCGGCGCGCCTTCCCGCCCCCCGGGCGCTGTCTCTCGCGTCTCGCTTCAATCCATTCCCGCCTTCCGTCGGCCCCCTCAATCACCCCATTTCCGTCCTCTTTCCTTTCGCGCCTTGCCGCCTGTTTCCCTTGGCGTCGCCCCGCCATTTCCCTTCGATCCCTCAAGCTCCACTACCCTGTTGGCCCACGCACTGCCCATTACCACGACCGTTTCCCTTCGCAGCGAACGCCGCCCATTCCCGAAACCGACACCGCCTGCCACGTGTGTGTAGGCGCAACAGTACTGCACCGCACCGCAGCTGCACGGTTCCGTTTCCCCACGGTTTCTACAGCTTCTAAACTGGTGCACATCACCAAACAGTTTCATTACTGTGAGATCTTTTCGAAACCAAATCTTTCCGAACCGTGAGGCTCTGAAAGACATTCCACAGGCGCCCAATGGGCGCCTCCTGAAATCCTAAAATCGCAAATTGTGTTCACCAAATCGAGATTTTATAATACGTACAGTACGCCCCGTTTCATAACATCAGTGCCCACGGAAGCCTTGATGCCCCCCCCCTCTACGTCCAACTTGTGAAATCCCATTGCCCACACTCGACAGTGCACTATCTGTACTGTACCCAAGGGTACTGTACTACACATGGAGATAGGTAAAGCTTTACAGGACCGCGCAGAAGCGCACTGAGAGTGTACAATAGGTGCAGTGCCCCACACTAGAGAAGTATGGCGCTGCTAAGTTATACTGTACTAGACCGTTTTACACCACGTACATGACGTATAACCCGGTATCCATCCTCAAGCTTCAACAGTGCTTCATATATACGGTATGGCGCTTCTACACTAAAGTTAGGCTGTTTTTACACCACGTACATGACGTGTAATCTGGTATCCATCTTCAAGCTTCAACAGTGCTTCATATACGCTGATACGCTAGGCCGTTTTACACCACGTACATGACGTACAATCCGATACCCATCCTCAAGCTTGAACAGTGCTTCATATATACGGTAAGGTAACAGTTGTCTTTTCCAGTGCAGTTCAAGCTAATTGCTACCCCACCCAACAACAAATAGATCGAAAAAACCACAGCCCAATCCAAACTACCACATCACTCTACTACATACCGTACACTACTACAGTGGGTCTGCTGTACCGTTGCTGTACCCCCATCGAGGAGAGCATGAAATATCTCCTTAGCCTGCGCCTCTAATTACGCACAGAGCCGCATCTGCCGAGAATCAGTCACCACAGCGCAAAACCTCAAGACCGCTTCGACCCGCCCCTCAAATGCGCCTCTGAGCAACTTCAAGGTCCGTGCATCTCTGCCAAGTACTTTTCCTACGGCACCTCGCCACGCTGTTAAAATTGCCCAAGAAATTCCTCACGTCGCGACTAATATCGGTGTTATCCTGCCCTGCCCAACCTTTGCTAGCGGGGCTGAAGAACCATTCCCTGATCTTCGGGCAAGCCTTAGGTCGCCCGAGCCTGAGCGTACCCCCGGGCCGCGTCACGTGTCTAATTTCCGGCCACACCCTACAGATATCGTAATGCGCGTGCGCGGGGCAGTTGCCGCGCACGAGCGACGTCAGGGTCCTCGGCCTGGCCCTCTTCCTTTCCTCGTACTGCGAGCTGCGCGCGCCGCGCGGGATGCAGTCGCAGCACTCCTCGCACACCGAGTACACAAAGTAGTCCAGCGCCTTGCGGTTGTCCGGGTCGTCAAAGTCCTCGAGCTGCTTCTTCCGCACCGTGTCGCACGGGTTGAGCTCGGAGTAGCGCTCGATCTGCGAGCGGCACGCCGGCTCGCCGATCTTGTAGATGGCTTGGCAGTCGTTGAAGTTGCCGCGGCTGTCGTACGCGGACAGCTCGCAGTTGTCGCACATGCCCGGCGGAAGGTAGATGCCCTCGCACGGCACGCCCAGCGACTCCACCCGCCGGTTCGGGTGGCACGGGTTCTTGCCGCTCTTGGATGACGCGAGGCTGAGGACGGCCGCGAGTGTTAGCAGGGCAAGAGGGACAGAGTTCATGGTGAAAGGGTGGGCAGGCGGGATGGGTTTGGTACAGTTGCCCAGGTGGGGATGGTTTGTGGAAAAGTTTCGGACGCAGGGACGTTGATGTTGTCCCCCCCCCCCCCCCCACGCGTTTTCACTCCGTTAAATAGTCTGGCAAGAGGACGGAAGCAGGCGCAAAAGTGACAGCGGCGGGGGACGTCGGTGCACGGGGGGATGTACGGCAACCCTTGGTACTGTACAGTAAGCAGATCAGTTTGATGGAAGGCGGGGATTTCGTGCGGGTGAGCAGGTCGTTGAGTAGGTGCGGGTTTACGAGGCTTTTCTGCAGCGGGTGTTGAGGGCCAGTCCTAACAGGCGCTTTTCTTTTCTTTTTTTTTTTCTTCAACCAGTTGCGGTCACGCTATTGGCCGGGTCATTTCATTAAATTAATCGCATGCCACAACGAATGCTACACAGAACCACTGTAATGCTTGGTAGTTCCGCAAACTGGTCGAAATCCATTGGCTAAAGGAAGTACCAGTCCACACTCAGTCCATATGCACACTACTAAAATTCCATGGACTCGATGCGGTGCAGTGGCACTTGCAGTACAATGAAAGGGTGGAATTAAATCCAAATACGAGCACATGCAGATCAAAACATTGGTTCTCTCAACAATACACTCTGTTTAGGAAACGGAGCACCACCGGACGGCAGAAGGGTACCCAGAGTTCAGCTTTTTGAAATCAAATGCCTCCTTGGCATCGATCATGAAATGGAGAGAAGCCGGGGAGGCTGCTCTCTAGTTCATGATCGATGATGAAGTGGCTTCGCCGAAATCCCTTTCCTGTGAACCACCCCGCCCTCGCTCCCTCCCCCCCGCCACCAACCCCCCTTCCCCCCCAAATATGACCACGTCCCCTCCTCCCCGCCACCCCCCTTCCCCTCAATATCCCCACGTCCCCTCCGCGCCACCCCCCCTTCCCCCCCAAAATCCCCACGTTTAGGAAACGGAGCACCACCGGACGGCAGAAGGGTACCCAGAGTTCAGCCTTTTGAAATCAAATGC